>NC_143223.1:16411254-16658794 GCF_030267445.1 Bombyx mandarina | reverse complement strand
GTTGTGCCATATAGAAAATTGCATTTGTTGCCAAACAATATATTGTTATGTGAATCAGCTGATTGGTATTTTGTCATTATGTATTCAAGTAAATTTTAGTTGTCAAGGTGTCTTCCTCAATGTCAGTCAGCCTTTGTGTGAATCAATTTTATTGAAAATGATCAAATACGAAAAGTAAACAAATCAATTTCAAGGGAAATAATATGCAAATATGTTAGTTATATATTTCTTATTTATGCCCTGTACAGTAAAACAATTTGGGAATCTATATTTTATTAAATCAGTTAAAAACATATGTGGCTATAGTAAATAAACAGATTATCAATTCTGAAAACTCAAGCATATGTAAACATTTTGTTTGTAACAATATCAATATTAAAAACACCTTCTCATTAACGGCTGTACATTGTTTATTGTTGGTTGGTTTGTTTATTTATTTAATGATAAAGGAAAATGCACAAATAGAAGAATTAGGATTGCCATAAATGGCAAAGGCTATGCATTGGTAGAGTTTTAAACCTGCAAACATGTCTTCACAAGTCTATCCTTGATTGCTTTGTCAACATTGGGCTAGTAAGTTTCTAAAGAATGGCAAGATGGTTACATTTGCAGATTAAATGTGCTTGTAATATTCTGACACTGTGTGCCTCAATTAAACATTAAACGGAAAACTTTTTACTGTTTCAGTGTAAACTAGAATGTCATAATTATGGTAAACAATAAGAGAAAAAAAAAAATTAACATAAATTTGATCAGTTTTTTCATAAGCGAGTGTAATTTTAAGAACAACACAAACAAATATATTAGACTAACTACTTTAAAGATAAATTATATTTTTTCATAAAAATTAACATAAAATTTTTACATGTTTAGAATATACTAAAGTTAATAGATAATTAATATTAATAGGCCCCCTGGCTATGTCTTTTAGAAGTGTATCATCATAAGGAGGGGACACTATATGGAGCAGTTGAAGTAAAAGTTCTCCAGGGTACCCTCACATACACGCACACTGTAATAAGTCACATAATAATAATTTACGAGTTTAGGTTACTTCAAGGCAACTTTTGTTTAATGCAAAGAATTATGCTGGTAATATTTGTTTCTCTTCAAGCAATACGAATTTTTTTTCTTTTTAGCCTTATTCACAGCTTAAAGCCAAAATCATTGTCTTAGCTGTAACAATGTCCCTAAACTGTTTACCTGGCTATTGCTTTGTTATATTAGTCAATGTACAGACATAGTTACCCTGCTCTCTATTCAGTCTATTCAAATAAACAAAGTATTTGTTGCAATTCTCTTCTGTGTATGTATTGTATTTATATGAACTTCCTGACATACATACCCAGTAATTTTCGAAAAAAAAAAAAAAACTTCCTGTATAGTATGTAATTATGAAATTAAATAGATATAAAGATGACAAAAAAATCTTTTATACTTTTATAGGAAGCATCACAAACAGGAGTCAATTATTGTAGTTATATATAAATATGTCCATCCAGGTCATTGGTGGCGGGCAGCAGCACCGGATATCACTTATTTGCTCTAACTCCTGACGATGGTATTGAAGAAATATATGCGAGTCGCAGCGGACAGGAGACTTGTCTCGTCGACCGTCTCTTCAGCAGCTCGCTGGTGGCTGTTGTCACAGTATCTGCTCCCAGGTATCTAACAACATTTAATATTTTCATAGTCACATTATGGAAACAAACAGTGCTACTGAGGGATGACCAGCCCCAGAGACAATGTGAATGTGTTTTGAACGGTAGCTCAGTGCGCGAGGGCCACCCTCGAGCAGCTTCATGTCGTGAAGCAAGGTGCACACTAAAACCCATAGTGTTCTAAAAATTTGCATGTTTAGATGTCTATTGATCAATCATGCTAAAATGAAAAGGTTTTGACGAAATTTCGCACAAAGATACTATATAAACTAAACACATAGGTTGTATTTTTTACCGTCGGACAAAATTCTGCACGGTGAAAGGGGAAAGAGTACAGCTTCAAGACAATCGCCCTATGTATCGACTATGTGTCGAGAGGTGTATCAATAAAACGTTTTGTAGGTGTGGACTGCTGAGGACATTATAAGATTACCAGTTTTACACCGTCAATATTCGGCTTCGTTGTGTATGTAGATAGATATATACACATGTAATTGATTTGGAGAATTTATCAAACAACAATGCTTAATACATCTCTATAATTTGTCGTTCTATTTTGAATAGCAGAAAGAGGTTGATATGAATCGCTAAATATCTGACCCTAATGTCTCATTTAAGTTTCGGTATTCTATACTGTTTTAAGAAAAAATTGCGGAGGAACTTTGGATGAAAATAAGCAGCTTCATACTTCACGCTACACTACATACTGCTTGATCTACAGTACAGTTGAGATTCATGTAACAAGCTGGGAGGCGACCCTCGCCTTGTGTACTGTACGTGAGGGTCGAGTGCTTCAAGCACTTTAGTGCAGCTAAGATTTAGCGCTGATGCGTTTAGGGCGTTTAGGACATCCTCTGGTGTTGACCGTGTGCCGTAACTCGTCGCGGCCCTGGACCGACAATCAAATAGCTAACGTTTAGATTACAGTCGGTATCATCACCCGACTCCATATCGCACACTTCCTTTCGTCCTTGCGTTATCGCTCGCGTTGATAACTTACAATTGACTTATAAACAATCAATAAATATCGTAATAAAATCAATGTCAAGTCAGACTTGCGGGTGATGCTACGTGGGTGGGTAACAGTTGAAAGTTAACAATCCTTCCGAAGAGGTTATAGATAGTTGTTCAAGATTTTCCAGCTCGGGCGGGCGGGTATCCAGTACCGCCCGCCCAACATCTGTTCAACATAATGACATTGTTTCGAATCGACCTAAATTAATACAATATTAAGACTTCAAATTATTTCACTAAACGGAATCGCGACGGTTAAAAGCCGCTATCACTCTAATGGCTCGCATCGAGTTTTATTTATACATCGTTATCGCTAGGTACTTAAACGCTTAGAATATTATTTTGTTTAAAATTTGCTACGAGCATTAACGCACACACAAAACTTCGGAAACGAAGTAACTCTTGAAAAAATTTGAGGAAAGCAAAAAAAATTGCATATAATACAAATTTGACATAGACATTGTTATTGACAAACATGTTTTTTTTTTATAATATAGCCCACCTAGTGTTAAGTAGTTACCGGAGCTCATAGACATCTACAACGTAAATGCCGCCACCCACCTTGAGATATGAGTTCTAAGGTCTCAAGTATAGTTACAACGGCTGCCCCACCCTTCAAACCGAAACGCATTATTACTTTACGGCAGAAATAGGCAGGGTAATGGTACCCACCCGGACCCACAAGACGTCCTAACACCAGTAAAAAAGTAGCTGAGGTAGGCCTATCTCCTTGGACATTTTTTAAGAATACATCGATCAATGCATCTCATTTAATCATATGTCCGACGAATAAAACAATTATTCGTCGAGAATATGTTTATAGGAGCAGGTGACGGTGACCCGAACGTCGCCCAGTTGTGCGCCTCATTCACACGCACGCCTAGTGTATGACTGCGCAAAAACATAAACACCTCTTTTTTTTTGGTTCCTACTTAAGCTGAGAGCCTTGAGAGGCTATATCAGCGAAACCTTTACTAGTAGGTGAGCTCACGGGGCTCAAACCTGACGACGTTGCTAACACAAACCCTAGCGCAAGAGCCGTGCTTCGCAGAATCTACCACCGGATCGGAAACGCGACCCACTGAGAAGATCCGGCGAGAAACTCAGTAGGCTGTGTCTGAGGGTTAATTAACTCGTCGAACCCCTCGTCGCAAGCCACCGGTTCGACGAGAACGATGACCGGATAAACATCTCAATTTGATGTTATAATGTGTAGTATTGTGGATATCCCGATCGACTCACTCCCGCCCACTTTATTCGCTCTAATTTACAAACCTATGTGAAACTTGGAATCTCTTGAGTAGTTATAGTACGTAGCATGTAAACGTATCGTAGTTGTCGCTCTCAGCTCGAATATATTCGATACTTGAACGTGCGCTCCGGCCTTTCATATTATTATAATCAATAAAGTACATCATTACCAGTATGTTGTCCCGTCAAATGAGAATTATTATTTCGTACTAATGGTCGTCTTACTCTATTTTTTTCCTTACCTAAGTTGCATTACCTAGGGAGTAATGCCAGCGTAACCTGGCGAGAAAATATACTCTCTTGTAAACTATTGGATGCGTTCAATTGTTTACCGACAGCTTCATTAAGTCTGTGCTTCTCGTTTTCTATTAAAACATTGCTTAGTGACCGTGCGCTCCGGAACGAGGTCTACAGTCGGCAGTCTGAAGCGTATCATATATGTTTGCGTAAACAAGTTGTTTGTTATCGTTTTATCAGCTGATCCAACGGGCGCGCGGGCGGCGGCCTCACCCCCACACGCGGCCGACGTGACGCTCGCTGATATCGAGGCTGGGTGACGAGAATGTACAAAATTTATCATCTTAATAAAGAACTTCATAATATACTTACAGGATTCAAGTGACGAGCTTCTGAAATCAACCGAGAGACAACTTAATGTCGGAGTTAGTCTGTTATGATGCCTATCTAGCATGACAGACCTCTGTTGGGTCAAATTCATTTGAAATCTTCTATTTTGTTACGTAATTGTGGCGTCAATTTTTAAGCTGACCGTGGGCAGCAAGCGGCCTACAACCGACCCAACCATAATGCGTTACTCAGGGCGTGTCCTTACCAAACTGACAACTCGTAACTGTTCACATATCGGATCAAACCACACTTCACTCAAAAGTACATACCTAGCTTAATATATCGCACGCGCAGATTGCGTTTACTTGTGCATATATTATCTAGTACTTCATTGCTGATTACGCTTCAAGGTCCGCAACATTGATGTTCGCTTTTATTAGCTCCGCAGTCAATATCAGTAGGGGCTCGGTCTGGAGGCCGATATTCGAGACAGATATTATGAGTTTGTTTCAAATGCACTTGATCTATAAATATTACCGAAACTACTGTTAATATGTTTCTCTGAACGTCGACGATATGAATTCGTTTCCAAAGTGAATAAACACAAGTGCGCGTGTCGGTCGGTCGGTCGGCGCGCGGCTGACGTCGCGTCGCCGCGGCTTGTTTAGCAACAGCTGTGACCTTTGGGTCGGCCGCCAATTCACTCTGTAAACTGTTCTGGTACTTAGAATTAGTTTCGTTTATAAATAAATCCATAAAAAACGTCCCTTGATTTTCTCGAGAGTTTCTCATTTTGTTACAATCTATGTCGATGAAAAGAGTACGTGATTTTCGTGATAATTCGAATCGGAGACATACACACATTTATGTGTACTTACTTACACTTACTTACATACATCATTTTTACTTATTGTGTATAACGTGTTCATCATGAAGTCTAAATTGGTACGTTCTGAATGATTCCTCGATGTAAAATTTAATAAATAAATTACAATATTGAAGCCAAGATTCTTCGTCTTTCAATAAAAAACGAAAATTCCTCAATACTGTGTCGATATTGTACGTGACTGACATTGTACTTGATATCTAATAGTTCGAAAGAAGATTAAAATTATTACTGTACTGCCATAGTTGCACTAATGTAACAACTGTAGGGTCCGAAAATAAGAACGAAAATAAACAAACGGCCCGTGTGTCATCGCCAATTTACTCCAAGATTGCTGTACAACGCAATTCAACGCGTGCAAGGGAACCGCTCGTGAAACCGCTTGTGATTACTGAAGCGATCAAAAATACCTCACCCCTAAATATATTTAACAGATTCTTTTGCTGTGCACCGCACGCCATTTTGTCCTACCTATTCGCTGGTATCCTAAGGGGCTATTCCAGCTACGCCCGGACGGGTAGGTGAGCTCACGAGCTCAACCTGAGAGAATTGGCTAACACTAGCCCTTGCAAGAGCAGTGCTTCGCAGAGTCTATCACCGGATCGGAATCGCGACCCACTGAGAAGATCCGGCGAGTTAATCAGTGGGCTGTATCTATGGGTTAGTTCGCTCGAGGGCGGTGACGGGTGCTTGAGAGACCTAAAAGCACCGAGTGAATCCGGGGGATCCGACAAGACGTATTTCGGGCGACGGCGGCTTTGCGTGGCCCCGTCGCGGTCGCACAAGGCTTTGTAATTCAATAAAAACTCGAAAAATTTCAGTGATGGATCTAGGAACGTCCAGCTGCATTCGCTGTACATTGGGGATTTACCAAATAATCTTTTGTTTGAAAACTGCATCTATTATATTTCTATTTAACGTTGCATATTACATTTGTATATTTCCTCTTCAGTTTTAGACGTTACCCGACACAATATGGCAATGCAACGACATGTGTAGTTAGTAAGCATCATAGTAACAGATTAGGCATACGAAATTCTCTCTATAGTAGTGTATAGTATAGTAGTAGCGTTGACAATATTGTGATTGTATTTATATCGGTACCGGTCGGCACCCGAACCCGGATTATTTCTGGCTTGCAGTCGTTTCGTGCCTTGGACGTGAACTTGGCCGGCTCTCGCGACGGGCGGTGGCCGTCATACGACTGTTACTGTTCTTATCGCGTTGCATCTTCGTTGAAGACAACCAGACGTCGAGACGTCGAGATATCCAAATCATGTGTTGCAAATTTTACCATTCAAAGGACAATGCCCAAAAGTGGGCCAACTTTATGTCAAAACTATTTGTACTTGAAAAATTATGCCTTGTTTTTTCACGTTGTTTAGTTTATGTATCAACATTTCTTTCAACCTGGCATTGTTTTCCAAAAAAATAAATTACTTATTTGATAACATCCCAAAACTATCCATGCCATAGTTTTTAAATTCGCCAATAGGCAAAGCGCTTACCCCATACAGCCTTATAGCAAACCTATATGCTGTCAAACGAAAGAGTTGTTTGTGACTTGAACAACAAATAAAAAAAAAGCTAATGCTTATAATTCACAGGCTTCTTAGTTTATTTTTGTTCAATTCAATATTTATATATTGTAATAATAATTATTACTTAAAACCATTAATTATTTAATATTTTTAGATATTAATGATTCCATTAGTAAAAATATCAATGGCCTACCATTACTGTATTCTTATTATATATGATCAGAGAGTTTTGGCAGCAACCCGAGTGAAGCGTCACTTGAATTTTTATTTTAAAGTTTTTTTAATAGTTTATTGTGTAATTTGTATTATTTGTATTTGTAATATTGTGTATAAAATGTCTGCGTAAACTCATGTTCAGTCAATGTGGTATTCGTCGAGTTGACGTCAAAACTCCCAAAAAGCAATAAAAAGAGATACACCGGCTTTTTATTGACATAAAAAATATATAACTTCGACAGACTAGGCTGTATAGGCTACGCTCTTTGCCTGCTTATTGGTGAATTTAAAAACAACAACAACAATATCGTTGCCGGCTTCCGGTTTTTCATTTCATTTTATTATTATTATGAGGATATAATAATAATAAAATGTACGTAAGGGCTTATTTCTAGCAACATTAACCACAATTAACTTATTTAATACTGTAAATAATTATGAGAGCGATTATTGATTTCGAAGAAAACAATTAACAACTTAATTTTAGCTGCAGAAAAAAACAGATTTCTCTTAAACCTGGGTGAGAATATAAAAATCGTTTTCTGAATATGAAACGATATTTCTTTGTCTATCAAATGAAGTTAAAACCATCATGACAGGACAACTTTTTTTAGGGGCCCAAACGCCCATAGAAAATGGGCATTGTCCTTTAGTTAGTTAATGTATATGAGGCAGCGATAAAAGGAGAATTTATTGATTTCTTTCACTAAAAAGATAGTTATTGCTTATCACGAGATTAAAAGGATCTAGGTTTAGTAAATAATTTTCATTTTATGACGTCACAAGTCAGTAAACAGTCTTGATTGGCGCGATTTAGTAGTTTGTTTTCATTGAAATATGGCGATCGCAGGCGTTACGTCACGCAAAGGAAACGCTTTGCGTTGTTTTATTTATTTGTGTTGTTAGTAATGTTCGTGAACACGTATATCTTTAACAGATTGAGCAGCGAGCAGTGCGGCTGCATCGACTGGTTAACGTCACACAAAACATTTTTGCGTGTTTCCTTTTTGTTGTTGCGATTTCTGATGCAAATTTTGATTACAATGAACTACCTAGCCTTTCTTATAGGGATGCTGAATGGCTCGTAATAATAAACAAACAAAAGTAATTTTGAACCTACTCGTCGTTTTAGGGCTTTCGACCAGACGAGGGTCTTATTTATTGACAAGCTGCTGAGTATAGCTCGGTCGTCTCGCTCTGCGTATCTCGACACGCTCATTCTTGTTCGTGTTCTTGACTTTCAACTTGAAATGTTCGGACGTCTAACAGGTTTTAGATTTATAATTCTCTACGTAAATGTTTCCTTTTGTTTTTTATTGAATATCTAAGAAAGACGATCTATTTTCTAGAGTAAAGGCATAAAATTTAATCACATATATGTATAACCCTTCACGCAAAGTGCAAATTAGACCCATATAAAGTATGAATATTGTCGGCTACTATTTAACACAAGAGGCATTTAATATTTTGATTTATTTTCTGCTCGACTTACTAGGTCCCGCGATTCGGTGTCACCTTGTCCCGTGCGGCGGCCCTTATCTAATTTGTGTCCCAAGATCGATATTATACTCCTGATAAATAGTTGTCTCCCTTTGTAGTTAAGAAAATATGTACGAAACCTTTGTGCACCAGGTACTTGGTTTGAACCGGCAAATGAACCCCACGTAGGCCCTTTTCGGTCTCTTGACGCCAATAGTACGTCTGTATACCTGCACTGCTATTTTGTAATGTCGAGACATTTCCTTTGTTACAAATCATAGTTTTTTTCCTTGCAGCCACTGTTGTCCGGCTCACATACTGGCAGAACGTTTGTCTTTGCTATAAAATGTGGATTCCGTGACTTCTTCGGTGATAAATTCTGTGAAGCCCTCAGGCGAATTCCCTCAGGTTGAGCTTGTGACCTCACCTACCTGCCCGCGCGTAGTTGGAATAGCCCTTTAGACTACTAGCCAATGGGTATGGAGAAAATCAGTTGCTTATCTCTGTCTGTCTTTATTTTACAGAACCTATGAACCAGATGTTTGTAAGCAACATATGTGCATATACGTGTTCGAGTTTAAGTCCACACACAACACACACACACACACACTAGTATACCAAGTACCTACCAACCTGTTCCAATAAACGAAGGATACCATAATTATTTGAACTGGGCAAGCGTCTTCAAAGTTTGCTCGACCCAGACCGAAGCCTTTGTCTTACAAAACGCGGAAGTGTTTATACCTAACTAAGACGTTGTAGAGCGTTGTAGAGATTAGCTTTATTACAAACCGCCTGTAAGTGCTACTTCATGTCGTGGTTGTGTACACTGTACTGTATAGGATGTATGATATCATTTCGTTTGTTATCTACATATCGCACTGCTTTTTTTTTTTTATTAAATATTACAGTCAAAACCGTTTACTGCGACATCGTTTAGAACAACATACCGGTTATAATAACCTAGAACAAAGGTCCCGGCTGAATGCTATATGACCGCCTTATTAAAAACATTGCTTAGTACGACATTGCTAATAACGACATACCTCATAAAACGACCACATTTAACTAATATTTCGGAGAATTAGATCTGTTAGAACGACCGGCTAAGCTGTATTGTAAACAATTTGAATAGGTATCCACATTTGTCTTCAATGGCTATTAAAATCAGGAAAGAAAACAATAGGATTTCGTTTAGTGTAGGGTCTTTTCTAATTCTTAGAAACAAAACACGTGCATGCGGTAGAGTCAAAGCCCGCTTCTTCATATCTCTTCAGTTAGTTTGTTACTTATCTATACACAAGATGCACCAAAACTTTGTGGAGTTATTCGTGAAACTTTCAAAATGTCGCAAAACAAAAGAAAACAAATTAATATTGAAGAATAATCGCGTATTATATCCAAGCTAGAGAGCGGAATTTCAAACAAAGACAGCAAAGGAATATGGTGTATGACACTCGACAATTTCAACCATTTGGAAAGAGCGATGACGATACGTTAATTAAAATCCAACGTGAATTACAAATTATCTATGCGCAAAAGAAGTGTTCCAAACAGACCAAAATTACAGATTTTATGCTCACAGAAAAATGATGTGCATTGTACTTATGTGTAATAAACAAAATGTACATAGTTGAATAAATATATTTTTCCAATAATTCCCTATTGATTTGTTTGTACTTTTGCACGATACACATTAAGCACCACCGGTTGTTACGACTATCGGTTTTTACGACTGAATATGAGCAGTCCCTTCGATGTCGTTATAACAGATTTCAACTGTATTTCATATTAACGTCATACTAAATACTTCAGTGATATTGAAACCGTAATACCAGGAATGCAAGTCTATGCAGTCTATGGAGCGCTGTCTATGAAGAAATAATACCGCTAGAGACAGTACAGAACAAAGGATATGCATAAAAACTGAAAGAAAAAAAACTGTTATTTTTAAAAATGTCGCGTTCTAATATTGATGGTGTATAGGCGTAGAGGGCTCCGGCTGTTTAATGCGACTTTAAATCTTCGATCAACACAATATTGCCGCGCCGGTGCCCCGCGAACACCTTTAAAGCGTAGTACGGAGCGATTGTTATCTAATGACGTCATCGCGATTCTGACACATCTCACCAACCACCACTGTTTGACCTGCACAACACCTCCGGGTGCCTTCGACAAACACACTGCCCACGGTTCAACGGTATGTGGTCTCGTTCGTAAAAAAATAATAATATGCGTACGTTGTAAATGTGCACTGCGCGTTTAATGTATGTACAACACTTGTATTTAAGTACGTACGTAATCGATAATTTGTTTCCACTGTTCGTTCTGGAGAAAGTCAATGTTATATTCTTGTACGATAACGACCTGTTATTTTCATTGTTAGTTATTTCGTAAGCGGTACAGATTTGAAGTCATCATGAAATTAAACAAAAGCCAATTTAACTTTTAATGAAAGGCAAAATTAATAAATCATCTTAATATTTTTTATTTTATTTTTAAAACGAAAAGGTCAATGTAATATTCAAATGTCGTCGAACTAACAAATACCTCAGTCGACCGTGACCATGAAAATTCATTCGAAAAATTCGTCTGAAATTTAAATAACAATAAAATATAATATACTTGCTCCCGCCCGCGGCTTCACCCGCATATAAACTAACTTTTCCCAATATAAATTTTATCCAAATCCGCTCAACGGATTATTCTTGATTGCTCAAGCCGTTGTTTCCTTTTGACGTGAAAGAAAAATGAAGTCAGAGTTTTTGTAAAGATAATACAATATAGCTTTTCAAGGTAATGGGTAGCCTATGCCACTGTCCACGTTTCAGTATTTTTTTTTTTTTTTTTGCCTTTGTAGGCAGACTAGCATACGGCCCACCTGATGGTAAGTGGTCACCGTCGCTCATGGACGTCAGCAATGCCAGGGGCAGAGCCAAGCCGCTGCCTACCATAAAGTACTCTCCGCAAGCCTCGTTTGAAGAAGGACATGTCATAGCGCTCGGAAAACACCGTGGAGGAATACTTAAAGGGTGGAATACTTTTATACTGTAAAAAAAACGGAGACTTCACAACTCATTACTCGAGGTGGGTTGATATCTATAGGCTTTGGTTACGGCTTAACAGCAGGTGGGCCGTGAGCTCCTCCACCCATCTAAACAATAAAAAATAAAGAACTTAACAATTCATTTTAATTCGTTGTTTGTTTGTTAGTCCACCTCCCGCACGAACCACATGTTCATCTTTTCTATATCGTTTCAATTTTACTATGTACTGCACAACAACTTGACGATTGTATCAGGGAAAGGATAAAAATAAAACCCTTTTTAGGCACTCATAACATATTATGTACCGGTACTATATATTGTAGGTACCTGTATATTGGCTGTTTTGTCTGATGTCCGTGAGCCACGGATGAAATGTTTATTGAATAACTAAATACAGTAGAGCGTGTGTAACGTCGGCCCGTTGCTGTGTTACAGGAAGCTGATAGTGTGCCACTACAAGAAGGGCACCGAGATCTGCAACTACATCTACAGCAACACCATCCTCGCCGTCAAACTGAACCGCTCGGTAAGTTGCTTGTTACTGGTGTCCGCGTCGCTCGGGAGACGGAAAAAGATGCACAATTTTAAAGCGACCCGTGAATAGGCGTGCACTGCATTGTGGTAATTTTAGCGGCCCGCCTTTATGTATGTTCTGCATCGTAACAGATTTTGTCCCCGCTTATATAAAAATACCGCTATCGGTTGGTGTAACAATTACCGTTACGAAATTGGCGCCCAACGTGGGGCCAATTTGTGCATCTTTTATTAATGTGTTACAAGATCATTTTAAGAGATTCTTCACAACGATGATAGCTATCTCACATTTGAACTGTATCAGCAACTCGGCCCGCATTGATCCGGGGCCGGAGACAGACAATTAGGGAAAATTATATTTCAACTACATTAGCAAGTCATTGTTGTGCGGAATTGAAATAGAAAAATTAATACAGAACAAGAAATACGTCAAGAGCATGTACATATTTGTGTTTCAGAGGTTGATCGTGTGCCTCGAGGAGTCGCTGCACATCCACAACATCCGGGACATGAAGATCCTGCACACGATCCGCGACACGCCGCCCAACCCGCGCGGTCTGTGCGCGCTGTCGCCCTGCGTGGAGCACTGCTACGTGGCGTACCCCGGCTCCAGCGCGGTGGGCGAGGTGCAGATCTTCGACGCGGTGCACCTCAACGCCAAGTGCGCCATCAGCGCGCACGAGAGCCCCGTGGCGGCGCTGGCCTGGTCCTCCTGCGGGCGGCGCCTGGCCACCGCCTCGGAGCGCGGCACCGTCATCCGCGTGTTCGCCGTGCCCGACCGCACGCGCCTGTTCGAGTTCCGGCGCGGCGTCAAGCGCTGCGTCACCATCGCCTGCCTCGCCTTCAGCAGCTGCGGCCTGTACCTCGCCGCCACCTCCAACACGGAGACCGTGCACGTGTTCAAGCTGCAGGAGGGCGGCGCGGGCGAGGAGGGCGGCGCGGGCGAGACGGCGGGCGCCGCGGCGGCGGGCGAGGCGGACACGTGGCTGGGCTGGCTGTCGGCCGCGGTGTCGGCGGGCGCGGGCTACCTGCCGGCGCACGTGGCCGACGTGCTGGCGCAGGGCCGCGCCTTCGCCGCCGCGCGCCTGCCCGCCACCGGCCACCGCGCCGTCGCCGCCGTCACGAGGTGCGTGTCCCCCGCGCGATGCCGCCCCCGCCCCCGCGCTCCCCCGTCCCCGCGCACCCCGCCCCCTCACCACGGCCCGCTTGGCTTGCAGAGTGTCGCGCAGTCCGCGGCTGCTGGTGGCCACGTCGGCCGGCGTGCTGTACGTGTACGCGCTGGACGCGGCGGAGGGCGGCGAGTGCGCGCTGCTGCGGCAGCACCGCTTCCTGGCGCCGGAGGAGGCGCCGGGCTCCGCGGACCCGCAAGGTACGTCGTTTCTGTCCGCCTCGCTCGCCTACCTGTGGGGATGATGTTGAACGTATCTCCGGCACTTGTACACTTCGCCGTTCGTTTCTCCGCTGTTGCAATTCATGTGTAGGTAGTCGAGACATACTAGACAGATAAGACACTTGCCCAGTCCGCTGCAGCTTGTAATAATATTGCAGTAGTTGTGTCCGCGCACCGCGTAGAGCGATCGCGACGCCCCTGGACTTGTCTATTCTATGATTAAGTAACTAATGATCTCAAAATCGATTCTCATTACTTAGGAATTAAGTTAGTAGTTATGTAGTTCAAACATTTGCAGGTAATTAGTCATTTATTAAACACATAAATGTAAGATTTTGGACTTAAAGGCTGATTGACTAAGACTGATATATAATGTTTACATTCGGATGGTGAAAGGTCTCGCGTATATAAGTAAAAGGAATGTTAATTTTTTTCCCAGAATATGTAAGGTAGGCAGTAATAACCGCTAAGACACTCGATAATATCTCTTGTGAGCACTTTGAACATAAGTACTGGGTTCCCAAACTAAATAACTGATTGAAAACACTAAAATATAGTAGAATTAATAATCGAATAATACAATTACAAAGTGAGCATTTTATTCAGTCGAGTTAGTGGTTCGGAACCTGGTGTTGTCGAGTACTGAGAATGTGCAACATCGTTACCGCCTCGTGTACTGGGTTAACTAAGTCTCATTACATTTTATTTTTAGAAATCATTCATTTTAATGGGAACACTTTTGATGGTACCGATTGCTTCTAATTGTATTTGTAAGAGGGTAGAATGTAATATATTACCCCACAATTATAAGTTCGGGGTAGGTTAATAATAAAAATTGTATACAATAATAATAAGATATATTTACCAAAAGTGATCTCAATTCGATTCACACATCACGTACTAACCTTCGTGTACAGTATAAGTAGATGCCAGTAAGTTAAGTTAGTATAGTAGTAAGTAGGTCGCCAACAGTATCGGGCCCGACCAGCCGCCCGGGTCCAGTGGCTCGGCGCGGTGACGTCACTCGCCCTACATTCCACTTTTTGAAAACGACCACTGTTTTTAAAAAGACTGGTCACAATTCGATATTGTAATACGGGTAACATTTGAAGTGAATTAACCTAACCTTTTGAACATAGTTGATATATTATATATATAAGTTATTGAAATTTGAAAAGCGGACACGTTTTACACCTAATGATCCTTTGCAGTCAAGTGAATTCAATGTACATATACATGTACTATCCACTGTATAAAAACAAAATTGGATGCTTCTTGTATCTCAGTAACAGCTCCCAACGGTCACGGAGCGCGGCGGTAGCGCTTCACTATTGAAATGATTCCACGTTCACATCATTGAGGGAGGCACTGAGAGCTGAGCGCGGGGGACTGTGGGGCACTCCAAACGATGACCCCTGGCTAACTATTGAGAAGTGACTTTCAAAGGACTGTCTGATTGAATTCATTTTAATATCACAGCGTAGCGCTGACAACAACAACAGCATTAATGATCTTGATAGAAAATTATAAACGAATTGAAATTAATTATAACCGCGGTTCGATTCCCGGTGTCCTCCTTGTGATTGGGTACCAGCTCGCACTCGGCGCGCTGGTCTGATAGATATGGTAGTTCAACACTAGAGCACGAGTGAGCGCCATAGGTGTGTAACATGTGACGTGTGTATGTAGTGGCGACGGGCAACAGTTACGCGGGCGCGCTGCGCGGCCGGGACCCCGCCGCCATGACAGGTACCGACCCCACCCTCCCGCCGCCATCCCCCGACCGAGACATTCATGTTTGAACCACTCATTTCATTGTCTTACTATAATACATTCCACTAGTCCCAATAATGACGCGCTACCCCTAGTATCATGCAGTAGTAGATCGCGTGTAAGTTACAATGATACTCACACGAGTACAAGCGGAGGCAGGCGCCGGTGCCGAGCTCAGCTGACACAACAACTACTTTAAACAATATAATCGCGATATAATTAAAATATTTTTCATTCGGCCCGCAATGTAGTAAGCAGTAGGCGCGCCCCCTGCGCGGTACATTGCGGGCTCACTGCTACGAACGAACATTACTACAACGACATGCGTGTACAGTTCACACAGTCAATTAACTGAACATTTTTGTTTTCGTCATATCTTTTATTCCGTTTCGCTTCGGGGACTGCTTGAACACACATATTAGCTTATAACAACAGTATTTTTATATGCTAATATTCTTTTAACTATATTGTGAACACGTAATACTGTGATATATTCCGTGGCCCTTCATATTATTGTAATGATGTCGCTGTAATACAGAACCGCGGAGAGACCGTCCAAACCTTATGTCAGGTTGGAAGTAGTGCACAAGCTGAAACTGAAAACTTAAACGTAATATATACGCAGTAGAATTTCATGATCATTGAACTCCTCCTCCCTCCCCGGTCCTCATATCCCAGACACAAACGATTCAATGTTTAGTTTGTAACGCTTTCTACTATTCGCTCGATTCACCGTGAAGCGCTGCGTCGGCTGGCTGACCCGCGCTTGCCAATGTTGGACTAGTGTTTGCCGAATACGGAACCTAACATTTATCTCTATATTCGACAAGCATTGGACCAATTATTCAAACGTGACGCTTTACTGCGCTTTCTTTTATTTGTAACACTTCTTTGGCGATGCTCGGCCGGTCCCGTCGACCGCATGTCGGCGGGATTAGCTGATTTATATCATAATTTTAGTTTTAATCGTTCGACCTCGCTTCATTTATATGCGGATACTTCGTTTGCCGTACTACGGGTTGTGTTTGTGTGTCTGGTGTGTATGGGCAAGCGAGGTAGCCGCGAGTCGACGAGCAGAGTGCAGGGTGCGGTACCGCTCAGTAAGGCTGGCGTGTGGTCGGCAGGCGAGGGGGGCGCGGGGGGCGCGGGGAGCGCGGAGGAGCGGCGCGAGTGACCGCCGCCCGCACTCCGCGCGCACCGCTATACGTACTCTACCGACTACCGACCATTCCGGCTCCGGCGGCTGTGTATCTTGAGCGTGACGTCACCGTGTTGTCGCGATTTATTCTAGTTTGCTCATTTTAATGGACATTTATGTGAATATTGTGATAATAATTTGTAAAAACCGAATTTTATTTTTTAATATAGTTTTTAATTTTAATCCTTACTTTTCTTTTTACTTTTACTTTACCCGCGCTTATCCCTCGATTGTGCTTCGGTATTGTTACTATAGAAATAATTTGTAGAAATTAGATTAGCATTTACAGTCATTAGAAACATGATCATCGGTCATTAGCGATTTCCGAAAGCAAAAGTTAAATATGATTGAATGATCCTAGTCCCTCGCACCGGCTCCGCTCTGCTCTCCGCGAACATCCCCGCGACCACCGAAACCTACACCATCGCTTAACTTAACTTCAAAAATTGATTTTGTTTCGTTCGAACCTAATCCTAAAAGCCATTCTTTAGTTTCAAACAAATGACCCTTTTACCTGTTACTTAACTAGAAATTTAATGGAGATGAATATTTGTATTCTTTTACAGACAAGTAGTAAGCAAAAAAATAGATCCTAAAATAATTATTTGACTGTAAATAATCGGACACACGTGACAGTGGTCATTATTTATTTGTAATATTTCTAGTAAAGTAATCAGAAGTCCACACTAGAATTTCGAGTGTAGTGTGGACGCGCGCGCCGGACACGCTTCCGACATCTCGGTCATCATCATGTGTCTGAACGAATCACATTGGATCTGTTTCAAAACAACCGAATGTATCAACGTGGTTGTACGAGGGCATTCCAAACGAACAGTAAAACCGATTATAGACCCCCGTCCTGCGGCACCCTCTGTTCGTGACGTCACCGGAGTGGAGTGTTCAATGGAAATTTGAAAATGGTTTCTATTGTTTACTAGTTGACCCGGCAGACTTCGTAGTGCCTCAATCGATAAATAAAAGATCTAAACTTTTGTATAAAATAAACTTAAAACAAACAAAAGGAATCCGTCTGACGGGGGACACATTAATGGAAAAACAAAATTGTTATTTTTATTCAATTCCGATTATTTTCATATTTATCTGCCTTTTAAACCTTCTCTGAACTTATACAAATAAAATTAGCCAAATCGGGCCAGCCGTTCTCGAGTTTTAGCGAGACTAACGAAGAGCAATTCATTTTTATATATGAGTCGTCTATTATCAAAGGTGGCAATCTGTGCATTTAGACAAAAAAAAATTATTGATATGTCAATACAGATTGATTTGAATATAATCGTCTCCTTCAAAGAATACGGTTCAAAACCTGCATTAAATAAAGGTTAATAGTTAACCTGTTATTTATCTAAAATGTCGTTCCGAAGAGTTTTGTGACTGCCGATGGAATACAAAGTCAATAATTCGTTTTTCTGATTTACCAATCATTGTCCAAAAGTCAGATTGCCGCCTTTGATAATAGTCGACTCATATATAGATTTCAAATGCACCAATAGATCGATTTCCCTTACTATAATATATAAACAACGAATTAAATTCATTAGAATTTTTTGAGATATTCTTTGAGACACATCATAATAACCTCACCGCCGCCGCCGCTAACCTTCACATTGAGCCGGCGCAGGGCGCGCGCGGACCCTCCGATGTACGCACGCGTCTCTGCGATTCTTTCTAATTAACTGCTTGCATTTGAAACACTTGTCGATTGTTTTGCATTATTAATTAATCATTAATTTTACGATGTCATTCAATCTTAAAACGTACATCGGAGATCCGCAACGCTGGACAAACTATTTCAACGTGGACGTTCTTTTTTCAAGTCTCACAATAAAAATGTAACTCGAAAGTGTTGAAGCCAAACATTGAGTCCACGTTCTGCTGCTATTGTTGTATGATATTGATGAGTCTGGACGAGAGGAACGTTCACGTTAGTGAGTCGCAAGTCGGAGACGTGAGTGTGGTAGCGAGTTGTGAGGGTTGTGGGCCAGCTGCAGGTGTGTGTGCGTCAGATTCAGAGCGCGGCCGGGAGCTGGGCGCCGCGCTCGAGCCCTCCCCGCCGCGGGGACCCTTCGACCTCCGCGACCCCGACCACTTCCCCCCCATCGCCGTCAGGGCACCGCAGCACTAGGACCGCCGCGCCGCCGGACGGAACTTTCAATGTTTAGTTCAATTCTACAAAACAAACACCTACATCAAATACTTTATGTAATTAATATAAATATCTAAAAGATTGTTTGTGTCAGAAATATTGACCAGAACTTGGACCCGTGGGACGGGGCCCGACGTGGCCCGCCGCGAGCCGCTAGTGTAAGTTGTCGTCCGACTGTCTTGTCCCTTAGATAAGTCGTTTTTACAATTTTATCACTATCTCGATTATATTATTGTAGACAAATTTTACAAGTTTCATATAAATTAAATTCAAATTGTATTTACTTTGATATTATATACTAAAAGCATGTGACATTACTAAATTTAGAAATAAAAACAAGATAAAAAAATAAGAAATATTTCAATAATTCTATATTAAACCCGGACAGACAGATGAGACGACGTTAGTGTAATTATTGTAATATATTTAGTTAAATTGACTCTGTCTCTTTGTTCTATGACTTTATAGTGCAGCTTACAATTATAAGATCTGAAATAATAAAATAAAAATGTAAAAGGAAATGCAAATAAATAATAAACAAGATAAAAGTTTATTTATGAAGAAGCGCGCGGGGCGTGCCGCGGGGCGCGGGGTGCGGGGCGCACCCTTGCACGTGGCTGCGGCAGCTGGTCGGCCGCTAGAGGCTGCTAGTGACTGCACAGTGCACAGTGCACGCTGACCACAGATAATAATACACTTAATGTGACGAGCGGCGACGAGAACCCGTCCGAAGCGCGCAGCGTTGGAATACAATTTAAAAAATAACAACAAAACTACAAACCGTAGACGCGACTCGATGCTCACTAACGTGCATTTCTGACATTTCTGTAATTTCAAAGGCAAAAAACTTGTATAAACAAATTGTAAATTTTTATTAGAATTTATTGTATATTAGTGGGACTTCGTAAAATAATTAAAAAAAAACTATCAGAGGGACCGCCCTCGCGACCTCCGTGTCAATATAAATATCGTGAAGTTCGGATTATAATAAAGTGAGTAATTATATAAGTGACTGTATCTCCACATCGACGTTTGTATATAATTAGAGGTGTCATCTGAAGCCACGAGCGGCTGTAACATTTCAATAACAATTAGGTCTAGCGGTTAGCGAGATATACAATCGTCAAATTCAACATGGCAACACTTCTTCCTCTGTCTCACTGTAACATATTATGTTGCCTATTTCGAAACCAAACAGTGGCTATAGCTAAAATATAAAGAACTTAATATACGTAGGTACAAATTCTAGTATTTATTTTAGTTCCGTGTGTGCTCCTTAAGGTGCGTGTGTCTATAGCTTTTAACGCTCCGCTGCGACTTGCTCAGTGATGTAACAGGCTCCGACCGGACAACGGAGACAAACTACATCACCCGCAGTCTACCTCCGCGCGCCTGCTCCTACCGCTACCTTCAATTTATAAATTGCACAGAAAACTCTGGTGCATTATTTTTACTTTGTCATCGTAGAATTTGTTCCGTAATCGCAATCTATTTGTATGTCTACCACTAAAAATGTTTCACTATAATTAAAGAGAAGTTAAAAGTTATGGAGACGCGCACGCTGGCTGGTCTTCTAGTTTAAATTAAATTGTAAATAAAAATGAATAAAGTTTTCTACGAAACTGCAACGTCTTTTTTAATGTTTCTCACAGCCTCAGCCGTAATGAGGGCGCGGCGCCGTCGCATTATCGGCAGTTCCCATGCGATGTCTACACACAAAGTCGATTTATTTTCCTGAACCATATATACCTATATCCGTAGCACCACTCGTGCAGCGAACAATGTCGCAGATTCTATTGTGGTAACGACAAATGAGTCAGCAATCGAATATCTTTGCAATGTTGTTGAGATTGAAATAGTTTCATTACAATTTTAGCAACCCATGACGTCTTTCTCATCAATCCTTAGTTGTGGTAAGTTATGAATCTCAACGTCCAGAGGCTGCTGGCAGGTCGTGAGTCGCACGGCATCACCAAGTGGCACGCAAGATCGTCTGCACACTACACTACCTAAGAATGTAAACCAACTCCGACAATGCGAAGCATTAGTAGATATGCATCCTACGGCTTGCGCTACGGAGCGCCAGCCGTAGGGACACGTTTTCTATAGCTTTTTAACAGAAATAAAAATGCAGCTTCGGATATAATCTTCTTCTAACTTAATAGGTTGGGGAAAAAGTCTTCGCATTATAGTATGTATGAACTTGTAATAAAATCTCTTTGGCTATACTATTTGTATCTGGCTGCTCTTGGTATCATTAAAGGTTTAAATTTTAAAGAAGATAATTCAAATTAGGGAAATGTGTGATTTTTATTTATTTTTCGTACTGTTAAGATGAATGAATCTAATGAACAAAGTCGATACATTTTAAAATTTTACTACAAAAAAGGTAAGACTGCAACGCAAGCCGCGAAAAAAAATTGAGATGTTTATGGACCTAGTGCCGTCTGTGAGAGTAGCACAAATTTGGTTTAAACGTTTTCGATCCGGAAATTTTGATGTCAAAGATGAACGTCGCTTTGGTCGCCCTATTACGGATAAAATGGATGCCATTTTTTAAAAAGTGAAGCAAGATCGGCATATCTGCTGTTACGATGTAGCTGAATAACTGGGAATTGACCACAAAACAGTTTTGGCGCATTTGAAAAAAACTGGGTACACAAAAAAGCTTGATATTTGATTACCTCACGAGCTCACTGAAAGAAACCTAATGAACCGTGTACTCATTTGTGATTCTTTATTACGACGTAATGAAACCGAACCATTTTTGAAGAAGCTTATAACTGGTGAAGAAAAGTGGATCACGTACGACAAGAACGTGCGAAAAAGGTCGTAGTCAAAGGTCGGTCAAGCTTCACAAACTGTGGTGAAACTCGGGTTAACTCGCAACAAGGTGTGCTGTGTGTGTGGTATGATTGGAAGGGCATTATTTATTATGAGCTGTTACCACCAGGCAGGACCTTCAATTCTGAACTCTACTGCGAACAACTGATGAGATTAAAGCAAGAAGTTGAGAGAAAGCGGCCGGAATTCATCAACAGAAGGGGTGTGGTTTTTCATTATGATAACGCTAGACCTCACACTTTTTTAGCCACTCAGCAAAAATTAAGAGAGCTTGGCTGGGAGGTGTGTTAATGCATCCGTCGTATACCTAGTCCTGACCTTGCACCTTCAGATTTCCACCTGTTTCGGTCTCTTCAAAATTCATTAGGCAGTGTCAGGTTAACATCACGAGAGGACTGCCAAAACCAATTTTCGCGGTATTTTGATCAGAAACTCCAAAATTTCTATAGCAATGGAATTATGTCCCTACCTACAAGATGGCAAAACGTTATCGAACAAAATGGTACTCACATACTTTAGTTAAATGTAAATAAACTAAATAAAAAAATGTTGTGAATTTTCTTAAAAAATGCGAAGAAACTTTTCCCCAACCTATTACAATTAGTATGAAATAAAAAGTCTTCAATCTCTGAAAATATTTATATAGAAAAATGCGATGAACAACACCTCAATCGCCCTTAACTATGAGAACTATAAACCATAGCAATTATAAAAGCTAACATGTACTTAGTTACATTATAGCTGTATCTGTTGAAAAATTACCTGAAACCTCGTTTAAAGAAGGACATCTCAGAGCCCTCTTTTGGATGGAGTCAAATGGAAGAACCTGGCTATTGTTGTGTGTTATACGACCGAACAACACCTCAGTAAGTAATAACGCACACAGCGCGTTTACTTAACATTGCACATGAACAGTAAGAATACTTAGTCGATCAACAAGAGTATGGTGCATTTCCTACGACTGTCATTTATCAAATTTAATTAAAATCAGTAAAATTCTGACTTATTATCGACAACTGCACTAGAGCAGTACTCAGCTGGTACTTGGTAGCCCTGGCCCACAGAACTTGTGTGCCCACTTTAATTAATGTGACAATCCTGGTAACTTCGGTGGCGTTAGGCACTCTAGTTTACTGCAGGAATACCTTAAATGGGAATTGATAAAAAATTAATGAGATGTAATAAAATAAATAAAAAAACGTGTGGCACTCGGGAACTGCCGCGGTAAAGCTATTGCATAGCATTTTTTATCAACTTATGCAATTATAATTAGACAATGATAATTTAATATTAAAACAATAATAAAACAAGATCACGCTATATTAAACATTAATCAAAGCAAAACCTTAACTGTCTCCTTCACACTCATAAGCTAGACCGCGCGCGAGAGAGATGGGCAGACTTTTCATGATGTGCATGCAGTGTGACGTCACGCCACGCGCTTATTCACAAACACTACACAAGCGCAAAGTGTGAATGTGTTGAACGCGAGCTACATGGTAGGCGGAGTGAGGGGTGTAAGGTTTTTTTCGTTACGGAATTTCATGATTCCGCTCTCAAGCCTCGCTCAAGGCCCGCGATAAAATCTATGCAATACCTTAAAAACTATAGTTCTTTTTAAATAATGAATTGAAAATGTCGTCGGTGATGGTAGGTAGCATTATTATGGAGGATAAACATTATGTAAGCATAGTGAAAGTGAAACAAATTTTAATCTGTGACTCCTTTCATCCTTCTATCAATATCACCTAATTCACTAATTATTTTTTCTATGAACTAAGTTTAATATCTGTAAAACATGAAAACATACGCTGCATACCATAGCTAAGTCATAAAAGTGTTAAAGTCGTGACTACCAGTTTAAAATAGGTGTAGGCAATACAATCATAACAATATAATGTTTTTTTAAGATTTTATGGCCTTTAAGCAAAGTATTTTCTTATTCCAATTTTCTTCTGATATTCTGTTATAATAATATGAAAAACGATATCAATGGGCGAAAGGCTACTTCGTTTAAGCTACATTTTTTCTGAACTTTGCTGGAGAGCTATTTAAAGTTTAAATTTTGGAAAAAATATAATGACAACAATTACTTCTTTAACTATTTGAATGCAATAATATAATTGAAGTTCAATTAAAAAGATCGAACTGTTGATAATAATACCAAATAAAACGATCTTTAATTACAAAGACAAATGTCGCGTATTAAGCGAAATGTCGCTTAAACCAAATAGACTTTCACCCCGCGGTATGAAGCGAAATGAGATGAGATGAAATATAGTCTCAGTAATATGGTGGTTATTTTATGAGACTTTTCAGTTAACTTTTTTGAAGAAA
Source organism: Bombyx mandarina (assembly GCF_030267445.1). Taxonomy (NCBI): domain Eukaryota; kingdom Metazoa; phylum Arthropoda; class Insecta; order Lepidoptera; family Bombycidae; genus Bombyx; species Bombyx mandarina. Next base: position 16,634,892 of record NC_143223.1, on the reverse strand, counting down.
CCGAGAAACTACGTCCAGCGGCTTTGTTTAATTTCCCCACATTTGTGCACTTTCACAGATGCTAAACAGTTGATAAACCACCGCTATTGCACATTGAAATCTGAAGAAAAGCTAAATTATCAAAATAAAACAATTCATACAATTTCGCTCCGCGCGTTCCCGCCAAAAAATTCCAAAAATTTTTTTTTAATAGATTTTATGACCTGTTAGCTGAGACCTTTAAGTCATGTCTTATTTTAATTTATATTCATATTTTTATGAACAATTATATTATGGAGTGAAATGAAATGAAGATGATTAATTTGAGACATTAATCAACTGGAATGAAATTAAATGAAATGAGACTAGATGATATGGGATGAAATATAATCTCAGTAAAATGGTGGTCATTTACTAAGATTTTTTCAGTGGGCTTTTTGTAGGATCCCGAGAAGTTACGTCCAGCGGCTTTGTTTCATTTTCCCACATTTGTGCACTTTCACAGATATTAAACAGTTAATAAACCACCATTATTACACATTTAAACCCGAAGAAACACTAAATAGACAAAATAAAACAAATCACACAACTTCACTCCTCGCGTTCCCGCCAAAAAGTCCATTCCAATAAATTGATATAATTCTTACACAGAGTATATAAAACTAATGATAACGTAATTACAAGACAAAGAAAAGTCAAATCCGATTTAAAATATTGGTAGTTAAAGATCATTTTTCATTAAAAATTGCTTATCGGTAACCAGCTAGCCTATTTATTACTCGCAATAATTTTTCAACCAAAGAAAATAAGAATGGCTATTAAACAAGGCAGTCAAGGCAAAAACAAAGAAAACTAAAATTCGATTTCAATATTAGGTAACTGTGAAAAAAATTAACTCTAAAAAAAATTCTCATAGTGGATTTTTCATAATAATAGGATCCACTAACAACCGTTGGCCTTGTAATAGATGCAATATCCGAAAAAACAAAGTACTTCTAGACCGCGGGTCCGTGTTACATACAGCCTCCACGCTGGAACGCCTTTGTGGCAGAAATGGGCAGAATTAGCGTGCAGGAACCACAGGATGCCCTATTACCAATCATTTTCGCAACGCAACGCTATTCGCTCATCGTGGAAGTCTTTCGTGAACATGAGACAAATGCGTAGAAAATGGCACCCGTCAATGAGAGTCGAATAGCGCCAGCCCGCTTCGGACCTCCTCAGCGGATAGACATTCTGCTTCAGTAGTAGATGCACTTGCAAAACAGCTGTTTTAAGCTGTTAGGTCTTCAGATCTTAGACCTTAGGCTTAGGACTGTTAGGTTCTCAGGAATTCGTCCTCGCGGACACCAACAAGAAAGGCCAACATAATCCTTAATGCCAGTAAAAGTACCGTTTGGAGATCGTCACGGATACGTCACGAATACGTGTCTAGTCCAGAAGTTACATTTCAGTAATTTAATTACGTCTAGAGATACCGACCGTTCCTACCAAAAAATCAATAGTTAAAATAAGACACTACAGTGTTGCATTATTTAAAATAAATCTGAGATTTTATTGAATATTTTTAATCAAAGTTGTCACGGCATATTTTACAAAAAATTTTGAACATTGGTTCTCGAGCCTCGCCGCCTCGCGGGCCGACGACACGGAGTGAACAGTAACAACAACGCGGGGCGCGGCGGGGCGGGGCGGGGCGTGGCGCGGCGTTGGGCGGGGCGGGCGCCGCTACAGCGCGTCGCTCCTGCAACTCGCGGCGCCGTCAGAGGGCGCGGCGGGGCGGGGCGGGGCGTGGCGCGGCGGGGGCGGGCGCCGCTACAGCGCGTCGCTCCTGCAACTCGCGGCGCCGTCAGAGGGCGCGGCGGGGCGGGGCGGGGCGTGGCGCGGCGGGGGCGGGCGCCGCTACAGCGCGTCGCTCCTGTAACACGCGGCGCCGTCAGAGGGCGCGGCGGGGCGGGGGCGGGGGCGGGAACAGTAACGAGAAGTCGTTCTGTTCTCAGGTGTCCCCTTTACTCATAAGGTTTTAGAAGATATTATCTATTGAGAGGTGAAATATAGACCAATTTACCAGTTTTTTATTTTTATTGTTGATTACATCTAAAATGTAAAAGCCGCCACCTACCTTGAGATAATAGTTCTAAGGTCTCAGTTTTAACAGTACAACGGCTGCCCCACCCTTCAAATCGAAACGTATTACCGCTTCACGGCAGAAATAGGCAGGGTGGTGGTATCTACCCGTGCGGACTCACAAGACATCCTACTACCAGTAATTACACAAATTATAATGTTGCGGGTTTGATTTTTATTACACGATGTCATTCCTCTACCGTGAAATCCAACCGTGAACATGTTAAGTACATATTTCATTAGGGAAATTGGTATCCGCTTGCGGGATTCGAACACCAATGCATCGTTCGGTACGAATGCACCGGACGCCTTATCTTCAAGGCCATGACGACTTCAGTTGTTTTATATGTGCTATTCATACAGTGCTCTTTACTATAGAGCTTTGTCACAAGAAATTCTTTGTTAAAATCTATATCATAATATCGCGAGAAAGTCCCTGATGTAGAGGAGTGCGGGGGGTGCGTCACCTGGGCATGGCGCACATGTCGCAGGAGGCGGCGGCGGGGGGGTTGTGGAAGGTGCAGACGGCGCACGTCCAGACGGCTCGGCCCCCCTCCGCCCGGACCCCTTCCGCCCTGTAAAACAAGAGAACACATTTTTTTAGTGTGGAACAGAAAGCGCGCCTGCTGTGTAAGCTTACTCGGCCCGGGGACAGCACAGCGTGCGCCAATTGGTTCAAGATTCAACTATAACCCTGGTCCACAGAATATGACAGGCGATGAAAATTATACTAAAATTGCAAACGGATCATGTTTTCGGTTTAGGTACAGTTAGGTATAACACAAGTACAAGAGTAATGGAGCGGGTACGTGCCCGGTGTCGGCGGCGGCCAGGTGCAGCAGCGTGGCGGCGCTGGGCAGGGCGCGCCACGCCTCGGCGGCGTCCCCGTCCCGCAGCCGCACGGCGTCCAGCAGCGGCGCCAGCGACTCCATGCCCAGCGCCAGCGCCTCGTTGGACGCCAGGTACAGCAGCACGTGCAGGTCCGACATCGCCTGTCTCGACCAACAACAACAACACGCATGCGTCATCATCGACACACTCACATCACAATGAACATCTAGCCACTATCGTACGAGTATTAATTATGTTATGCCGTTTGCGTATCGACCTTCGTCAGCAACCGATCGCAGTGCCTCGCGGGAGCAGACTACACTGATTTGTGGTGGGGAATGAGCCGATTCAGATTGCTTTTATAAAATGAATAGGTATCCCGGTTCAGGTTTTTCAAGATTCGAGTCTTGAGAAAGTAGTTGTGTCTCCTAAGAACAGCACGATCTATTACTGAGATCACGACTCGTGACCGACGGGCGGGGCCGCGAGGGCGCACTGCTGGACTCCGCCCGTACTATGGTCTCGTCGTCGTCGTCTAGCCTATAACTTTTAGAGTGTGGCGTGCTCTGAACTCCGAAATAGTCTAGAGACTCTTAAAACATTTCTTAAATTTACTGTGATTGATGGTTCTGTAATAAGTGACTACTTTTTCCCATAAAGAGCGTGTTTCAATCGATGATAGACGTTTAAGGTCAATCGGAATCAATTTAAAAAATATGCTATTAAATGAATGTACAAACCATGTACATACAGATGTAGTGAATTATTTTCCCTCGGGAAAACTCAGATCTTTATCGGAATAAGATACCGCCCAAACTGTCAATGAATGATCGTAATAAATGAGTAACATTTTCATAAGGAAAACCTTTTCTCTCTATATTTGTACACACTGCAGTAGTATGCATTGCATGTTATAGAACAACGAGGTTTTCCTTGTAACAATATTTATAGCAGTCTTGCTACAGACAAATATAAGTAGGTAGCGAGGACAGAACTGGCGCGGCTGATTAGATGACGCTTCAAAGTGCGAAGGAAAAATATCGAAATGCAGGACTTAACTTTAGGTATTTACTAGTTAAAACGCATTTATTACTACAGTAACACACGCATAGTCTATCAATAATTATCATATTGTACATGATTTCGGGTCGGAAGTTGAAAACAAAATTAAAGGTAGAGTGGAAGTGATTCTGACCTCTAGAAAGCTATCGCTGGCCGCTATGTGCCGGTGTAGCGCCTGCAGGGTCTGCAGGTGCTGCTGCAGTGGCCGGTTGGCCGGCGGGAAGGTGGCGGTCGCGCCGAAGGTGGGCGGCCCGCCGACGGCGACCCCGCAAGGCACGTCCACCAGCAGGTACGCGACCGGCAGCCTCTTCGCGGACACCCCCACTTCGTTGCCGTACTCGTCGCGTTCCTGCACCGTATCAATTCACGTTTAGCCGTTTTAAGTAGCCGCGGGGAACTGATGTGTTTTATCGCGGCTTAAGCTAAACAAAAATACAAGTACTCTTGTTTACTTGTCGAGTAAAAAGTAACGATAAAACGATAAATTTGACTGATTCGGTGGTGCAGTGATTAGTGCGTCTGACTTTAGCGCCGAGGGTCGTGGTTTAAATTTCCACATCGGGCAAACATTAGGTGATGAGCAGGTTTGTTTTCTCTTGGTTTGGGTGTTTATTATCTATATATGTATACATTTAAATGTATATAAGTACGTTTGTCAGTCTCTGGTACTTATGACACAGGGAATACTATATTAGGGTCGGAGGACCTTGCGTGACTTGTTCCCAGTTATTAATATTATTAAGCCATCAGTCCAAAGAACGAAGCGCCCGGTGTTCCGATCCCGCAGACAGGTTCAAATTTTTCTAAGGAAAAGTTCTAAATACTAGTTCTAGTTTTCTAAATACTACTTAACACAGATTCACGAACGACTCACACGATGAAGGAATATCATAGACATACATATATACTGAAAGTAATCCGGCAGTAAATTTACTTAATTACTAATAATAGGGCGTTTCGTAGTACTATTAGATTCCACTATTTTGCTTAGTTCTGCCGGGAAGCAGTCATCCCTCCTGTCGTCGGCCAGTTAAGTGAGCCTAGAAATCGTACATGTGTTTTATTTGATTTCAACTCACTAGTTTCAAGGGCACTACTATTTTTCTGTTTGTTTTTTGAGAATTTAGCGATTGCTCATGGCTCAGCGCCCTTTCCTTCTTCCCCAGTACAGGCGAGGCACTGTGCCATCAATGTGCCAACGCACTATACGTTGGCATACGGCATAGTAGGCATTGGGGTAGATAAAATAGGGCACATTCAGGCTCATGGTGATTTTGGTGAATTTGTAGCAGATTATAGCATTAGACAATAGCTCTACTGAGACTCGGAGCCGCAACATACCGACTGCACCAGCCACTGATCCAGATTGATAAAGATATTGTAGAATGCATTTAATGTACGCATTCTACAGACAGTAGTACCTAACGTCCGTAGTAGTAATGGAAGTATGGTTACTACTTCTTCTTCAAATTATTTAGAAGTCATCTCTCAAAGTAATTCGTATGTAGCCGAGCCGGGACCGTCGTGTTCGTAACTCAAGCCGAAGTACCTAAAGCTCAACAAGCGTGCACGTGTCGCGGAGCCCGCAACCTGGTATCTATACTAATATCATAAAGCTGAAGAGTTTGTTTGTTTGAACGCGCTAATCTCAGGAACTACTGGTTCGATTTGAAAAATTCTTTCAGTGTTAAATAGCCTATTTATTGAGGAAGGCTATAGGCTATATAACATCACGCTAAGACCAATACAAGCGGAGCACCAATAAAGAATGTTTCAAAATCGTATTTTTTTTCCTTTTGAGAGCTTCCGCTGCGTACGCTGTAGAAACGGTTAAAGTTTCGCTAAAATTATGTATGACAGAATTTTTCCCCTTTAAAAGATCTAAAAAAAAGTACACGACTGCATATGTCTATATGTTAAGGTTGGCTCACTATAACGTTTTTATGTAAACCAACTTTTTTCTAAAATAAAGCATTATTTGTGAACTATTCCACGCGGACGAAGTCGCGGGCAAAAGCCAGTATTGCATAACCCTTATCTAGTGGCAGCGCCGCCGCACAGCCCCGGCGAGGTCACTGACCAAATGTCTACTTTGTAAATACTTATCATAATTTACGTAGGTTTACTTCGAACCGCGTCATCTGAAGGAATATTGTATTTATAATCTCCGCGAAAAATCTCTTGTATTTATAATAAAATGTAATACTCGTTTATAGTTGCAATTGAATTTATAATAATAATTAAAGGTACAAGGTACATACAAATTCAAATGGAAATAAATTAACCTTATAATTATTTTGTAAGCCTTTGAAAGAGCTGAAGTCTGTACTAGGTTCAAAGACCTGTATTACTGATCTCCAGGCTCCCTCCTTCTTAAGAATAGATTAGGTTAGGTTAAGTCGTGAACAGATGCTGCGGACTAGTGTTGAGAGATCATTAGGTGTTATATTTTAAGAAGGTCATTTTACGTGTGTGTGCGTGTGTGAATGAATGTGTGTGTATTTGGATGTGTGTGTGTGTGTGTGTGTGAGAGAGTGTGTGAGTGTGTGTATATGTGGGCGTGTGCGCGCATGCATGTTGTATTGTGTATGTGTGAGTATCTGCATCTATGCGTGTTTATTATTACTATTACATAGGTAAAAATATTTTTTTTGCTTAATTGGGCTCGAAAACAAAAAGCAGATTACTTCACAGTCTGGAGTAAGTTCTCTGTTTGCTCGTAGTCTAGGTCGTGAAGCCAATTTGTTAGTGCACGTTTGCATTGGGTCTGTGTCATGGGGTATATATTGATCAGCTTATTGATTTTATTGTATATGAAGCTACTTAGAAGAGAAGCCATAGAAGCGTTGAGCTAACGATGTAGAAACAAGTGTTGTGGGACGCACACCATGCCCGCGCCGCTGACTTACGAGCAATGTCGGATCGTATGGAGTTTTCGAGTGTGTAGTCATAATAAGATTAAGAATAAATAATTTACGGACAGAAAGGACTTTACAGGTTTTGTAAAGATCATTTGTAGGAAACCTATAAGGGAGCCGCCATCCAACTTTTAAAATACATCTCTGGGCACGTTCAAGTTTTAAAAAGTGTGTTTTGGAAGACCCGCCCCATGCCACTATGCAGTACTGAGTGACTGATTGACAGAGCGCTAAATAAACTAGTGTAAGTACGTTCCTGTCGGTAACATGACGCAGATTTTTAAAAATGTAAGTGAGTTTGCGTAATCTGGACGACAGAACGTCAATATGGGAATGAAAGGATAATATTATGTCATCGATCTGTATACCCAGATACCTAATGCAATTTGTCCTGGCAAGGGAGGGGCAACCGCAGGCAGTTTGTCCAAGAGCGTTACAGGAGTGGGCTATAAGTGAAAAAGGCGAAGATGATATTTTACCACGCGTAGACAGGGAAAAAGTGACGTACTTAGTTTTATCCACGTTCAGTGTCAGTAGATTTTTAGACAGCCAGTCAGTTACGGTGTTCAGGCCACATTGAGCAAAACTAAAAGCTGCCTCCCAAGAACTGCCATGAAATACGAGAGCAGTATCGTCAGCATAGGTGTAAATAGACCCGTTTGTGATATTTAGTTGACATAGGTCATTTATATATATTAAAAATAGGGTAGGGCCGAGAATACTGCCCTGTGGCACTCCATATGCTATAGGGAGTTCGTCACTGATAAGGTCACTGATTTTGACACATTGACGTCTGCCCGTAAGGTAGCTCCTGAAAAGAGAAAGCTGATTGCCTCTCAACCCAACGGCTTCAAGCTTAGTTATGAGAGTTGGGATAGAAATCGTGTCGAAGGCTTTAGCTAAGTCCAAGAATATACCAATTACTTTGTTCTTTTTATCTAGTTTTGTGACAATTTCATTAGTTAAGTTTAAAAAGTTTATTAGTTTAAGTTTATAAATCATAATTTCATTTTTTACCTTTGTATTTGTCAATAGGAATAAAGTCATTTTGTTTATCGTATTATTTGAGGATTCGTCATGACAAAAGTACCTTTTACTAAGTTGACTCTATATAGGTACGCACCGAATATAAACAATGTACCTAGAGATTATGTAGAGGCTTTGATTATGCAACACGTAGCGTAGAGCGCGGCGGCGTACGTCGAGGGCACGCGCCGATCGATACGGACCGGCGCTGCTGTACGCATCTTCCAAGCGACCAACGCTCAGTGGACGGGTTGGGCCAACACGGCACGGCGCCCGCCCGCCCGATTGGACGTGTTGGACCAACATGAGCGGCGCTATTGTTGTTCGCGTCGCGATAACCATTGATAAGGCGGGCGCAAGCCGCGCCTCTATCAACAGCGGTGCAGTGTGAGAAGAGTGTGGACCGTGGGGCCGCGACCCGCCCGGTCCGGGGTCCGTCGCGACGCCTCCATGCTTAGCTTCAAAGCGTTTCATTTTCCGTCAACGGATTAATCGTAACGAAGTTTTTTTTAATATTTACCGTGCAAAACTATGGTTTGAATTCAATGGATATGTGATAAAACGTCATTCATTAAAAAAGCCCCGGAACATTAAACGTCTTTTGCCTTCTTTGTCATAAATGTACGTCATAAACGTATCAGTCCAGTACTTCTGTTAAATTGGAAAAAAATATAAAGGAGTAATTACAACGAGACGTCCGGAGTCGACAGCTTTTGTGATCTGTTAATCAAACGCTGATAAAATAAATAAAGCCATGGTGAACGCACAACGAACAGAGCGGAGCAGCCGGGAGGGACCGAGCCGCGTGCAGCTTCGGGCTGGAGCTTGAGCCGTCCCCGGGACATGTGACGAAAACTTTAGTCGGTCAGAGGTCAGTATTTTCAGACAGTTTTTTTTCCAACTTTTAAATCTGTTGAGTTCGCCTTCAAGTTGATACATCGGTTTACAGATGGCGCACTCCCCACTGGACGAGATCGAAGAGCTGACGCTGTGTCCGTGCTGCCGGCGCCCCTTCGACGAGGACGAACATGCACCCAAGCTCCTCGCGTGTCGACACCATTTCTGTTTGCGATGCGCCCGAACCGTGCTGGGCCCGGGCCGAGAAATCTACTGCGCGCACTGCTGGAAGCGCACCTCGCCCCCTGGCGGACAGGTCGAGGCGCTCCCCACGCACGCCGCCCTGCTGGCACTCACGCGCCACCTCGCCCCCGACCCCGCCTGTACGGAGCACGCGCAGCCCGCGCTGTGGTGTCTGTCGTGCGGCGTGCGGGCCTGTCGCGCCTGTCCTGACCACTCCACCCACACGCTGCGGTCGCCTGGTGAAGCCCGCGCCGTGCTGCGGGCCGAGAGCAAAGAGTTGCGCGCTGACCTGCAGCGTCTCGCGGTGAGACAGCGGGACTTACTGCTGCGCGCACTCGATGCCACCACTGCGCTTAAGCTGCGCCTCGAGAACCAGCTGGCGGCACCGCCCCTTGATCATTACCCGGCGGCCGAGGCGTGTTCTCTGCGGGCCTGTGCGGCAGAGCGGGATGTGCTTAAGGTCCGACATGCGGAAGCACTCGTGCAGGCTAGAGTCGATGACCTCATCCGATCAGCGCCGGCACCGCTTGACTTCGATAGCTTGACGCGAGCCCTGAGAATCACGGAGACGTGGGCGGCATCACCGGCGCCGGGGCCCGGGGATCCGCTTGTTCTACTCGCCAACTACTGTGCGGCACAGGTGTGGGCGCGCACAACACACGGTCGCGTCGAGGACGGAGGATGCGAAACAGCCACAGTGGAGAAGGGAGGGCAAGGAAGAGAAACGCCAGCGGTTCGCGCTCCAACGCCGTTTCCGTTATTCTACTTCGAGCTGGAGGTGGACGGATCGCCCTTCGGACGCATCGTGATCGAGGTGCGCGAGGACGTAGCCCCTCGAATGGCACGCAACTTCGCGGCGCTGACGACCCGCGAACCTGGATACCGCGGCTGTGCAGTGTTCCAGTGCTGGGAGAACGAGAGCGTGATCACGGGGGACTTTGAGCATAACAATGGCCGCGGCGGGCGCAGCGCTTTCGAGGAGACCTACTTCATGCCCGACGAGACGCGGTTAGCGGCGGTGCGCGGTTCGGTCGGTATGCGTCGCTCACAGAAGCGCCACGACAACCAGGGTCTAGTGGGGTCACAGTTCCGTATAGTATTGCGCGAGATGCGCGGTTTCACTGCTATCTTCGCGGCGGTCGTGGAGGGGCTAGAGCTGGTGGATCGACTGAGTCGCACGGGAGACAGCGCCGGCAAGCCGAGCTCCGCGATCCTGATTTCCGCATGCGGCAAGCTCAACTGATTGATCTCCGTCATATCACTCTTCATCTTCGTCATCAGTGGAACTTTCTGATTATTCGGACCAATCTTTTAATTTATTCAGCGGCTCGAATATATTTTTGTATGCGTAGTTTACGGTTTCGAAGTATTTACGCGTTCTAAGTTCGTCCTTTTTACCCTCGAGTAGTCCCTGTAGCATGAGCGTGGTCTCGTGAAGAAGTGACCGAATTTATATTTTGTAAGCGAATCCACGTGGTACTTTATCGATGTCGTGGATCTTTGATCGGAGACTGCGTTCGCGGCCGATCCTTACATGTTATGTACTGAATGTGTAGTTAGTTGTTGTATCTTGGTTGTCAAACACATGCGCGTCAATATTATGTACTAATGTTAAACATTATAACGAAGTCTGTCGCGACGCAGATGTGGCGAGTGGGCGCGTTGGAGGAGGGGGGGGGGGGGGGGGGTAGCGGGTGCGCACTCGCGTCGACGAATGGTATGATGAAGCGGCGAGTTTAACGAGACTGTGATGGCGCGCGAGGGGCGCCCTCCACCAGACAGTGCCTGCTTTTTACCTATATATGTACATTATATATTTACTTGTATTGGACGTTATAACGTTAAAATTTTATCCTCGGTGTTGTTAAGTTTGATTTTTCTCTTTTAGCAAAATTTATGGCGGGCGTCGGCGTTGTTCGCCGGCCCCCTCTTACTGTGGCCTGTGTTCTGTGTCGCATGTACTGACGTTACGTACATAGTTGGGGTAGTTACTTGTTAAGTGTTGTGAGCGAGTATTTTGTGTCTGATGAGGAAACCTCAAAAATAAACATGTCTGTGGAAGAACTTGATTTTTAATTTAAAAACTTATGCATAATCAATGAACAAACATCAGCCTTTTTTCAAGTAATAGTTATCGTAGAATAGTTGTCGTGCTGCCATAAATATTTAAAATGGTAAGATTTTTCCACGAATATAACAAACTAGCGACCCGCCCTCGCTTCGCCTCGGAAACATTAAAACACACATGAAACCAAAAAAAAAATTAAAAAAAAAATTAAAAAAAGTAGCCTATGTTCATCAGGGACAATGTCGGCTTCTAATGGAAAAAGAATTTTTCAAATCGGTCCAGTAGTTTCGGAGCCTATTCGAAACAAACAAACAAACAAACAAATCTTTCCTCTTTATAATATTAAGTATAGATATGTACAAACTTTATAATACACAAGCTGAATTAAAAGCAGAATCTTTTTGAAATGAACCGAACTCAGATATCTCTATCTTCATTGAACAGACCAAGAAAATAACTATTGAACACATTATGTACTTATAATACATACTGCTTCACTGATGCAGCGTCAAATTCTCCTACCGAACTGTTCCGAATTCCTGTTTCGACGGCCGGGGGTGCGGTCGGGGGGCGGGGGCGGGGGCGGGGCGGGGGCGTTGTGTGTGGTAACAACGAGCTCTCGAACCCCGCGGCCTTATTACTTGTAGTGTGTACACTACCGTCCAAAAGTTTGGAAATTTTATTTTTATACAAGAAAGAACATTGCCTATACTAGTTTTTTTTTTATTAAAAATATTTTTTATGTTGGTTTAACAAATTCCTTAAAATTGACGAAACACGTTCATCCGTCGGATACTTTCGTTTGTGTAGTTTTATTGAATATCTTTGCTAGTTTCAATTTTGTGGACCAAATTTAGTCACACTTGAGCATTGGCACGCGAAGGTTCTGATATTACTGTTGTTTGTGTACTCGATTTCGACTGCTGCTTTGACCGTACTTTTTCTTCTGAAAATGTCAAAATGCACTTTGCACTAGAACAGCGATGTGCTATTTGTACAGTTGTACTTCTTTATGCGAGAAAGAATACAGTGAACGTGAAATCGCACAAGACTTGAAATTTCTCGTAAATACCTACTACACTTACTACTTAGGGGGTTGGTGCTTCCCGCTTCCGTAGGTTTAACCCGCGATTCCCTACAAGTGACCCCTGGGTGGTGCTAAACGGGAGCCGAAAACATAACCGGTGGTAGGACCTAGTCCGACTGGCTGGCGACCACCCTCCAACTAGAGTCCGCCGCCAAATAGCCTAGCTGTGTTCCGGCGTGTGGGTTGGAGAGCCAGTTCTATCCCTCCCCTTTCCCCTTCCTTGTTGGGGGTGAGCCTTGGTGACGCCTGGAACTTGCGGAGCAGACGTGCGTGCGAACTCACGGGGCGTGATTGTTTGACGGGGGTATAGGGAGACCCAGTGAAACGGTACCCGCTGCCGCCCGCCGGTCAGTAGGGGACCTGAACCCGGGTGTCTCTACTAAACTCCGCCCCGGGAAGCTGTCCCGCCAACCGGTGTAAAATCCTGTCGTGCGGTCGTCGTGCCGGAGTCGGAGACCGGAGTGGATCCCGGCGATCGCACGCAGAGTGGACTGGGGGCCCTTCCATGCCCTGCGTCGGACTCTCACGCAATCCGTGGTCGAGCGCGTACTATGCTCCGCGCTTCATTCAGGTGTTGCCTCGATCTCACCTCCAACATCCTACCTCTCCTAATCCTACTCTCCGAAAATTTAACAACTATGAAGTCGACAAAAAAAAAGAAAAGGGTTTCACAGGCGGTTCCCCATTCCACATTTAATGTGGATTTCAGCAATGTCAGGGGCCTACATAGCAACCTTGACGCCGTACACCACCACCTTGAGACGGCGCAGCCTGCCCTGCTTTTTTTAACGGAGACGCAGATATCTGCTCCGGATGATACCTCATACCTTGAGTACCCCGGCTACGTATTGGAGCACAACTTCCTGCGTAAAGCCGGGGTGTGCGTATTCGTCCGGGCTGATGTCTGTTGTCGCCGTCTTCGGGGCCTCGAACAACGGGACCTGTCCCTCTTGTGGCTGCGCGTAGATCACGGGGGTCGTAGCCGAATCTACGCGTGCCTGTACAGGTCCCACAGCAGTGATGCAGGTTCAGCTCTGTTTGAGCATGTGCAAGAGGGGACTAACCGCGTGCTTGAGCAGTACCCATCTGCGGAGGTGGTGGTTCTTGGAGACTTTAACGCTCACCACCAAGAGTGGTTGGGGTCCAGAACCACTGACCTCCCGGGTCGGACTGCCTACGATTTCGCCTTGGCCTACGGCTTCTCCCAGCTGGTGACACAGCCCACCCGTGTCCCAGATATCGAGGGGCATGAGCCTTCTTTGTTGGACCTTCTGCTGACCACAGATCCGGCCGGATACAGTGTGGTGGTCGACGCTCCGCTTGGATCGTCTGATCACTGCCTTATTCGTGCTGCCGTACCACTCTCTCGTCCTGATCGTCGAACGACGACCGGGTATCGAAGAGTTTGGCGGTATATGTCAGCAGATTGGGATGGATTGCGTGAATTTTACGCATCCTACCCATGGGGGCGGTTCTGCTTTTCCTCTGCTGATCCTGACGTCTGTGCGGACCGTCTTAAAGACGTGGTGCTCCAGGGGATGGAATTGTTTATTCCCTCCTCTGAAGTGCCCGTTGGGGGTCGCAGCAGACCCTGGTATAACAATGCCAGCAGGGATGCTGCACACCTCAAGCGGTCCGCATACGTGGCATGGGATAATGCCAGGAGACGTCGGGATCCTAACATCTCAGGGGAAAGGCGGAAATATAACGCCGCTTCCAGGTCCTACAAGAAGATAATTGCCAAGGCGAAGTCGGAGCACGTTGCTAGAGTTGGCGAGCGATTGAAGAGCTATCCCTCCGGGAGCCGTGCTTTTTGGTCGCTCGCTAAAGCTGCAGAAGGAAACTTTTGCAGGTCTAGTCTCCCACCACTGCGCAAGTCCGATGACAGTCTGGCCCACAGCGCGAAAGAGAAGGCTGACCTTCTGGTCAAACTCTTCGCCTCGAACTCGACTGTGGACGACGGGGGTGCCACACCACCGAACATCCCCCGGTGTGATAGCTCCCTGCCGGATATCTGCTTCACACAGTGTGCAGTCAGGCGGGAGCTCCGACTCCTGGACGTCCATAAGTCGAGTGGGCCAGACGGCATCCCCGCAGTGGTTCTGAAAAAGTGCGCCCCTGAGCTGACGCCTGCGCTAACGCGTTTGTATCGCCTCTCTTATTGCACTAACAGGGTTCCGTCTTCATGGAAGACCGCCCACGTCCACCCTATCCCCAAGAAGGGTGACCGGTCGGACCCATCGAGCTACAGGCCTATCGCGATAACTTCCTTGCTTTCCAAGGTGATGGAGCGAATTATAAATACACAACTCCTGAAGTATCTTGAAGATCGCCAGCTGATCAGTGACCGACAGTACGGTTTCCGTCACGGTCGCTCAGCTGGCGATCTTCTTGTATACCTTACTCACAGGTGGGCTGAAGCCTTGGAGAGCAAGGGCGAGGCTCTTGCCGTGAGCCTTGATATCGCGAAGGCCTTCGACAGGGTCTGGCATAGGGCACTTTTGTCGAAGTTACCATCTTACGGAATCCCCGAGGGTCTCTGCAAGTGGATCGCTAGCTTTTTGGATGGGCGGAACATCACGGTCGTTGTGGACGGTGATTGTTCTGATACCATGACCATTAACGCTGGCGTTCCACAAGGTTCGGTGCTCTCCCCCACGCTTTTCATCCTGTATATCAATGACATGCTGTCTATTGATGGCATGCATTGCTATGCAGATGATAGCACGGGGGATGCGCGATATATCGGCCATCAGAGTCTCTCTCGGAGCGTGGTGCAAGAGAGACGATCAAAACTTGTGTCTGAAGTGGAGAACTCTCTGGGGCAAGTCTCCGAATGGGGTGAATTGAACTTGGTTCAATTCAACCCTATAAAGACACAAGTTTGCGCGTTCACTGCGAAGAAGGACCCCTTTGTCATGGCGCCGCAATTCCAAGGAGTATCCCTGCAACCTTCCGAGAGTATCGGGGTACTTGGGGTCGACATTTCGAGCGATGTCCAGTTTCGGAGTCATTTGGAAGGCAAAGCCAAGTTGGCGTCCAAAATGCTGGGAGTCCTCAACAGAGCGAAGCGGTACTTCACGCCTGGACAAAGACTTTTGCTTTATAAAGCACAAGTCCGGCCTCGCATGGAGTACTGCTCCCATCTCTGGGCCGGGGCTCCCAAATACCAGCTTCTTCCATTTGACTCCATACAGAGGAGGGCCGTTCGGATTGTCGATAATCCCATTCTCTCGGATCGTTTGGAGCCTCTGGGTTTGCGGAGGGACTTCGGTTCCCTCTGTATTTTATACCGTATGTTCCATGGGGAGTGCTCTGAGGAATTGTTCGAGATGATACCAGCATCTCGTTTTTACCATCGCACCGCCCGCCACCGGAGTAGAGTTCATCCATACTACCTGGAGCCACTGCGGTCATCCACAGTGCGTTTCCAGAGATCTTTTTTGCCACGTACCATCCGGCTATGGAATGAGCTCCCCTCCACGGTGTTTCCCGAGCGCTATGACATGTCCTTCTTCAAACGAGGCTTGTGGAGAGTATTAAGCGGTAGGCAGCGGCTTGGCTCTGCCCCTGGCATTGCTGAAGTCCATGGGCGACGGTAACCACTCACCATCAGGTGGGCCGTATGCCCGTCTGCCTACAAAGGCAATAAAAAAAAAAAAAAAAACACACTTGCTAGAAAACAAGAAACTGGGAAAAATGAAGATAGGCAAATCTGGTATCCAAATCCACAACAAATCAAAAGGATAAGTACATTAGAGCGCTCCTTAAATGGAACCGATGCTTAACTGCACCTCTACTAGCTGCAGCTGTGAATGACACGCGAGCAACGCCCATTTCAATATCAACGGTTAAAAGATGTCTTCCGTCTGCGGGAGGATAAATGATACGTTGTTGCTAAGAAACTCAAGTTTTTGATTCGACATAATAAAAAATAAACTAGAATGACCAATGATCAGATCGATGGGAAAATGTCTTTTGGAGCGACGAATTAAAATTTCAAAATTTTGGGCTCAATACACGTGTTTGCCCGCCGGTTATTAATTGAGGGCATTTTAGCAACAATAAGGCCGGAGATCTTGCGAGGATAACCGGAAAACGAAATAAAGAAGGCTATTTGAAAATTCTCAGAGATGCCGCTATGCCCAGTGAACTGAAACACATTGGTCCTGAGTTCACATTTCAAT
This sequence comes from Bombyx mandarina, assembly GCF_030267445.1. NCBI lineage: Eukaryota > Metazoa > Arthropoda > Insecta > Lepidoptera > Bombycidae > Bombyx > Bombyx mandarina. Next base: position 16,618,527 of record NC_143223.1, on the reverse strand, counting down.
AAGAAAATGAATCTAAGCGTTCGCAGAAATTTTGTGAGAGCTTTTTGGGCAAGAAAAAATTGAAATGATTTTAAAAATTATGCAACGGCCATTATAATTACCTGATCTTTGTCCTATTGAATTTGTTTGGGATTAACTCTAGGTATAGAATGGTGAAAAATCGATCACCAACCAACTCGGAATATTTGTGGCAATTATTGGAGAGCGAGTGGAGAATGTTCAATGATGAATATTTCAAGAAATTAATTAATGCAATACCTACAATATGTGAGAAGATAATGACAGAATACGTTTTTACTGGCGGTAGGACCTCTCGAGAGTCCGCACGGGTGGGTATCACCACCCTGCCTATTTCTGCCGTGAAGCAGTAATGCGTTTCGGTTTGAAGTGTAGGGCAGCCGTTGTAACTATACTGAGATCTTAGAACTCATTATCTCAAGGTGTGTGGCGCATTTATGTTGTAGATGTCCATGGGCTCCAGTAACCACTTAACACCAGGTGGGCTGTGAGCTCGTACACACAACTAAAAATAAAAAAAATAAAAAACGTGCTCACTTTGATGAGGCTAAAGTTTAAGTGAATATCCATATTTTATGTTAAATTCTTATTGTGTTTACTTTCGTTTTAGTTTAATTTTTAATGTAAGAAATGGACGACATTTTAGTGTTTTATTACATTCTACCTGGCCCCTCCCAAGCCTTTGGACGGTAGTGTTTAGATCTCTACGTGAGTGCCGACGTGGGACACTTTTCGTTTTGTGACATAATATGACGCCACGTGTCCCCCTCGCGCACAGCACCGGGCTTGTGGTGCCACCCACGAGGTCTGTACAATCCATCTCGCAGAAGTATTCGTCGTGGCCGAGCTTTCGCTCAGCTCCGGCTCTTGTAAGAGGGGGGAGTCCCCGTAAAGTTTATAGGGCGACCTTGGGGGGGGGGCGATTATGAGGCCAGAGTGCGGGCAGTAGTCCTACGAAACTTCTGTAGAAGGGAAACCGGTTGGCGGTGTAAGAGCGCCTCTCGCACTGACCTTGTAGTAGACATCAGGAACGTACTGGTGCTCCGACGAGTCCCGCACGTAGGCGAGGTCGGGCGCGTCGCGCGTGGGCAGCAGCACGCGGTCCCGCACCAGCGCGCCGCACTGCCCCGACACCTGGTAGCCCTCCAGGTGCACCTGCTCGGAGCTGTCCCCGCTCACGCACACCGTCACGAACTTGGAGCCGAAGTAGCCGGAGGCGGCGTGGCGGCACGCGCTGGGGTGCAGGTTCTGGTAGTGGCCCGCCGTGATGCACTCCTGCGCCGACAGGAAGTGCGTGTCCACCCCCCTGCGACCACACAACACGTCACCAGCCGCGCCCCCGGGCCCCCCCACCCCGCGCCCCCGCCCCCCGCGCGCACGCACTTACCGAATGTGTTTAACGGTTCCTTTGGATACATCTAGCGGCACTAGATCGGTGAAGATCCACCCCACCCTCCGCAGCCCGAGGCGCTGGGCGATCTGCTGGACCAGTTCCTCGCGGGGGTCCGTCTCCAGCGCTATGCAGTCGCGGGACGACGACTGGGGCGGCTCGTATATGGCGGCCACGCGGGCACGGATACCTGTAGTGGTTATTTATATATATTTATTGCCTACAAAAACAAACATACAGTACGTCTCATGGAGAGCGGTCCGTGTCGCCCATGGACATCCGCAGTGCGGGCGTGAACGGCAACAATGACGATGTCATGTTAATTATTAATAATCATTACATGCTGTTTTATCGAAATACGAGAACAATAGAAACAATTAGACTAATAAATTATATATTCTTGCTAAAATTTTGTTTAAAAAAATTTTGTTTGGCAAAGATTTAAACGATGATTTCAAGTCATAATTTGAAGGGGCTCGTACAGCCCTTATTGGTTTTACTACAAAAATAATACTGGGAACGCTCAGTACTGGAAACAAAGGTTCCCAACAGCAGGGATACAATTGGACCGGGTGTGGGCACTGACCCAGCGGCACGTCGGGGTGGCTCTCGTACTGGCCGTAGAGCCAGGCCAGGCGCTGGTGGCCGGTGGCGCGCCAGTAGGACAGGAAGCGCTCCACCAGGTTGGCGTGTTCAAACAGTACGTTGTCAGTGTGTCTGTAAGGTTGTCGCATCAGCGTCACTGCTCCAGGCTGGCACTTAGAGCAAATCCCACGGGGCCAGGCCGGGTGTTCCCTGCAACCTAAAGTAAGACCATGATCTGTACTCTTTTTTACATACCCAATTCATCTATTTATTATCTTTCTTGGATTACATTCTGTTAATGAAGTTTAACAAATTATCAATTCTAACCATATGAGGGTCCTTATTAGTAGGTACAACCATAATCCTGCAACTTCAAATCTCTGAACGTTGCTGACTACTAAAATTATGGAGATCTTAAAGTCTTGCTAGTTTTCAATTGTAAAAATAACCTAAAGTCTTAAACAAGTGTATATAACCTGTGTGCCTTACACATCTGTTAAGTCTTGTTGTTAAATTATAAACATGAAAACATTTGATCATTGTTGCTCTATACAATGTATCGTTTGCCTCAGTAGCATTGTGTAGCACGTAGCATTATGTATTATGTAAATCTAAATAATGACAAATCACCTGGTTTGATTTTGCAGGAAAGTTCTTCAAGTGACACAAAGTTCTTAGATGTAATCTTCCGTAGGTATGAGTGGAATGACATGTGTTTAATGTTATGTTCCTTTAAGTATTCTTCGTCCCAAGGTTCTAACGGGGTACAGTGAACGCATTTGCCATTAAGATTATGTCGACATCTGAAATGAGGAATTATATCTTCATCCATTACATTGGATACATCATATTATGGAACAGTGAAGGCTATTTGGTTGAAGCGACATTTTTGCAACTTTACAGGAGTCATTTCAAGTTCAAAATTTGGAAAAAATATCATGACAAAAAAATCTTCAGCTGTTTGAATGGAGTAGTTTAAGTTTAATTTTTTTATTGCTTAGATGTGTGGATGAGCTCACAGCCCACCTGGTGTTTTTTTTTTTTTTTTTTTTATTGATGCACTAAACAAATTACAACCAAAGAAATTATAAGTTTAAATGTTTAACATAACAATCTGGATTGCAATTCAAAACAGGTGCATACAGAAATTTTTTTACAACTGAACAGATGCCTAAATACAATGTATACATACTCACATACGCTCACACTCACACACACACACACACACACACAGCCGCACGCACACACACTCACACACATATGTAAGTTACTATCTGATTAAATTAGATCTAATGTATTATTAACTGGACAATATTAATTATTTGAGAATATGTTTAACTAATTTACAATATTTATAAAAATTACTCTCAAATATATCAAGATCAGTGTTGTCACTTGCCAACTCATTATAATGTCGTGCCATTCTAACAATGGGATTAAAGTATGAGATGTTTTTTTTGTGAACTTCAAGTGCAAAAAGATTAGTGCAATGTGATCTACGCGCAGTATATCTGGTATTAAAAGATATTTGCGAAATTAAATCACTTGAATTTATTATATAATGTATGATTTTGTACAAATAGACTAAGTCAAAGTATTTACGACGAAGAGATAAAGATTCAATTTTGAATTGGGTTAGTCTATATTCATAATTAAGATTATTTCGACCTGGTTTCAAACGGTAAGCTAATATCCTAAGACATTTTTTCTGCACTCTTTCAATATCATCTATATGAACTTTATAATACGGAGACCATATTGGTGTAGCATATTCCAAGAGACTTCTCACAAGTGAAAAAAATAAGTATAATACCGAATGAGGATTCTTGAAGTCTTTGCTTGATCTGAGAACGAAACCTAAAAGTTGATTAGCTTTAGAAGTTATATATTGATAATGTGAACGGAATGAAAGTTTCTCATCAAAGATAATACCTAAATCTTTAGCGACAACGGACCTATTTAAGACACTATTGTTCAACTATTGTTAGTGGTTACTGAAGCCCATAGACATTCATAATGTAAATGCGCCACCCACCTTGAGATATAAGTTCTAAGGTCTCAGTATTGTTTAATTAATACCAAATAAAAGACACCTTTAATTACAGATACATGTCGAGTAATAAGCAAAATGTCGCTTAAACCAAATAGCTTTTCATCCCTCTATATTAACAACAAATAAATAATAATAAGTATAGGTTTTTAATCCCAAAAATACTATATTATCGAGTGACATTGTTATATACCACAATTAAACTAAAGGAAGTATATCTGACCTTTTGACCTTTTGATCTGACTTTTCTGAAGTTGGTTGGTTGGTTGAAAGTATAAAGATGTTTTATTAAATTTTATTCAATTTTTAATCGCTTGGTTGGTCAATACAGTACAGATTATTGAGAAAATAACTGTTTTTTTTTTCATTTCATACATTTAATATACATATATGTATAATACTTGTTAATATAGAAAATAAAACTTCAGAAATAGTTTATTTTATGCAATGTGCATCTTGACCATTTAAATACTTTGATGTGAAAATGTAACAAAAAAACATACCTTTATAATATCAATTATTTAATTATAATTAAAAAAAAACATTTTAGAGTTGACTGATCATGTCAGAAGACTATGCCACTATTAATAATTTAAGATGTTGAATGCCATGACGACCATGCAACCCACCGGTGGGCGTAGCGTGCTATACCATTCGGGCCAAGACCAAATCAGGGAATTAGTAATTTTTATCAACTTGAGATTTTCATTAAAAAACCTGTAAAATGCGATAATTTGCACGGAAGATAAAAATCAGTGACTTCTACTGTCTAGCCTGTCCTTCTTCAAACGAGGCTTGTGGAGAGTATAAAGCGGTAGGCAGTGGCTTGGCTCTACCCCTGGCATTGTTGAAGCCCATGGGCGACGGTAACCACTCACCATTAGGTGGGCCGTATGCTCATCTGCTTACAAGGACAATAAAAAAAAAAGCCTTTAAGATATTTTAAAAGGTAAAGGTATAACCTTCATAAAAACTACAACTTTCTATTAGATGTGAAAACCAAGGAATTCGGTTCAACTAAAGGGCCCTGTGAGTCACTTCCATGCATATTCTGTTTGATAGCTGCAATCTGTAGCTTGTAGGAAGCGTTTACGTTAGAACCCTCATACGGCTCACAGGTAACCCTCAAGGCCCGAACAGTTCAGTGAGATAAAGTTTACCAGTGAGCACCGTGGTCTGAATGAAAATACTCGATTTTTCACGTGGCGTTCAACAAGTTTATAAAAATGTTAAAGAATATAGTAAAATACTTACAATTTTTCATCCCTCTGTCTTTCAATTAAACCAGAAACTTTGTACAATTGCAAATCTACTTCATCTTCCTCTGGAGCACCAGGAGGTGGGGGGGGTATTGGTAATGTGACTTTAGACGTGGAAGGACCTGGCTCTGATAACTGAACTGGTCTGGAACTTTCACTGAGGGGTTTCCGGTGGGTCTGTAAAATAGAAAATATAAGAAATGAATATAATGTTTGTGAAAAAACAATACTGGAGAGAAATTATTTTTAATCCTAAAAATATCCAGGCCGTTGACTATAAAATGTATTGATTAGATATTATATTTCACAAGCTGCTTTTCACTTGTCATTTATTTAGATTACGGATTCCCAAAGTAGTTGAGATAAGTTTACCAGTAGTTACCATTAATAAAAATTAATTTTGGGGGTCTACAAGGTCTAACAATCTACCCAAGTTCTACACAAGTTCTTATTTGAAGATCTACACAAGCTCTTATTTGAAAATTTTCAAAATACTGTATAAGTTATACATGTATCAACTTGTAAGAATGACTAAAATTTTAGTAAGAATTATCATTGTTGTACTTTGTTCTATTTCCTGAATTTTATGCATATTTATTATGTTAAATTATGATGAGTAAATGATTTCAAGTTTACTTAATACTTATTTTTTTTAAATTGATAAGTATTTTGTAAAGTAATTTTGGTATAGGAGTCTGAGCTATGAGTTCATTTTGAAAAATGTCACCCTAGGTCTATAAGACTGCTCCCTGTGTTTGGAAGTGAATATTATTATCAATGTAATAGATATAGATGAAATGAAATATCTGTAAAAATAGTATGTTTGCGGTAGGCAGCGGCTTAGCTCTGCCCCCAGCATTGCTGAAGTCCATGGGCGACGGTAACCACTCACCATCAGGTGGGCCATGCGCCTTTTTTATTGCCTACAAGGGCAATAAAAAAATCAAAATAATATTTAAATTCCATTCCAAGGGTATTCCTCTTATACTATTTTAAAATTAAAAAGAAGCAAAAAGGGGCATTTATTCATGAGTGCAGGGCCATTAATAAATACCACTGACACTGTCAATTACTAATTTCTATAACATTATTTGCTATTATTTTACCGAACCATAAGTAACAATTATTATAGAACAAAAAATATTGATACAGTTGAAATGACTTGAATTCTAAAGCCAGGTTGATTCTAATTCTAAAACCATATTTTATTAGTTATTCAAGATGCCTTTAGCTTCTACATCAGAATAGAACGGAATGAAGTCAAATCACCTCTGAGCTTGTGGAAGACTGTTCAAAGAGTACAGCACCATTGACTGGATTCAAGTATATCATGTCGCCATGACACAGTCCACAATCTCGCAGCTGTCTCGATTTGCTGGATGTGATTTCTTCCTTGCGCTGTCTGTCCTTGTGCAGAGTGAATGCGAAAGAGTTCAGATTCAGAGCTTCGTATATTCGCTCGAATAGATGCGCCGTCACATCGGAGTCCAGCACCTCCACTCGCGCTGTACCTTCGGGTGACTGAACTCGCAATAGCTGGAAAACAAACGACAAGCCTGATCAACAATGAAAATAATTATTATGTCCGTTTAAGGCAAGCAATCTATTATACTTTTTCCCATATTACAATTAAGAATGATTAAAATATTCTGTTGTGAATTATTTACTTGTAAAAACCGAACCAAAAACATTAAAATAATTGAAGACATGTCAAACTAATCAACAGTAAACTCGAAATTTCTATGACTTGAAGTCTCAGATTTTTTCACTGAAACAGGCATCTAATTCTCGAGAAGACAGGCTCATATGCTATGTGAGGTAATTCAGTACCATTTTTTGTGATCTAGACATCTTCTCATCAACATAAAACTGCAAAACACTCAACAAAGCACTGACATAACAAATTTGACAAATCTTTGAAATCTTGTATTCCAAATACAGTGAAAAATATGTATAACGTCAATAAAAATATATCTCTGTTTAACTCGTTAAAGCGTAGAACCACAAAAACCTGTATGCTAGAAATAATTTCAGATTGTTCTACTTTTTCCGACTTTGGAACATAAACAATGACAGGACAAATATCACGCTTAAAATCGGATACACGAATAAATTAGCCAGTAGATCCAGTTTTCGATACATTTAAAATTAATTGTACCTACTTTTCTTCCAGAAAAAAAGACTGGTCGTGAGGTCTTGATTTCTTCTAAATTAATGTGAATAAAACTGCGTAGCAGCTAATAATAGTATTCTAATATTAATAAAAAATATATTCATATTGCGCCTTTGGAATTTTTGTTTTAGTTTTATAATAAAATAATTGAACGGTTAATATGTAGTAGAAAAGAAAGTGAGAAATTTTATATATATATAAAAGATAATGAAAGGTTGTATGATTATATGATATGAAGGTATGATTCTTTTTTTATTAAGTGTTGAGTATAAAGTTTTGTGAGGTTGTGTTTGTTATGAGTTGTCTTATGGTTTGTAAGTTGAGTTGAGTTTGACTGATTTAAGTGGGAATGGCAATACTAATTTGGAGTGTTGTTTTCTATGTTTATGTATCATGTTTATAGTGAATGAGGTTTAAACTTATTAGTAAGAGGTCCAGAAGGAGTTGAAAGTTTTAAAAGTTAAAGAGGTCGAGAAGGAGATTAAAGTTTTTAAGTGGACTTAAGGAAGTTAATTTTTATTTTTATTTTTTATTGCCTAGATGGGTGGACGAGCTCACAGCCCACATGGTGTTAAGTGGTTACTGGAGCCCACAGACATCCACGACGTAAATGCGCCACCCACCTTGAGATATAAGTTCTAAGGTCTCAAGTATAGTTACACCTGTTGCCCCACCCTTCAAACTGAAACTCATTACTGCTTCACGGCAGAAATAGGCAGGGTGGTGTTACCTGCCCGCGCGGACTCCCAAGAGGTCCTACCACCAGTAATTACGCAAATTATAATTATGCGGGTTTCATTTTTATTACACGATGTTATTCCTTCACTGTGGGAGTCAATCGTGAACATTTGTTGAGTACGTATTTCATTAGAAAAATTGGTACTCGCCTGGGATTCGAACACCGGTGCATCGCTCAACACGAATGCACCGGACGTCTGATCCCTTAGGCCACGATGACTTCATGTTGTGAGTAGTCGAGAAGGAGTTAAAGGTTATTATAGTTAGACGTTTTTATGTATTGAGTAGTCGAGAAGAAGATAAAGGTTTTTTAGACGAACTTGAAGAGTTTATGTAGGGAGTCGAGAAGGAGTTTAAGACTATTATAGTTAATGATGTAGCGAGTCGAGAGGGAGGTTAAGGTTCCTAACGTTATAGATGAATGAAAGTACATGTTTGGTCGAATCGGAGTTGAACAAGTGAGAAAGGATTAAAGGTAGTGACATTAAAGTTGGTATTAAGTTTGAAAGGTTGAATTAATAGTCGTTGGTTGAATTGAGAGGGATTAAGTGGAAGTAATTGAATGTAAGTGGTTGTGAGATTTTAATGTATGTATGGAAGTAAGGTAGATATGTATGGAAGGTAATGTTTAACTTATGAAGGTCAGGTTGGTCAGTTATTTGTTTTTTGGTATATTGTATTCAATTATATACAGGGCGTTAAATGTGTGCAAGTGTTGAGGGGGTGTGTTGGAGTTTATCTTTATAAATCCCTAAGATGTCTAGTTGTGTGATGTAATAGTGTAAAAAGGGCTTGCAATATATATTAACCACGAAGCAGAGTGTTTTTAAAATAGCCCCTCACGTACAGAGCCCAATCCCCTCAAATTTAAACATCCATTTTTTTTCCGGGCCGTGGGCCGTACCTCCTACGAGGTCCCCGCGTCTAAGGGGCGCGCGGGGTATGTGGGACTTGACGATCTGCAAGGTGTTGGGCCAGACCGCGGGCCCAAGGAATTTTAGGGCCCACCCACTGAACGACTCCCCTGCACTCTTCGCCCAAGCGTCCGATCCCCTCCGAGTTCAGAACCCGGATGAGGTAGGGGGGTTACCGCGGTCAACACTGCAACCAGACAGCGCAGCTCACCCTAAGGATGCCCAGCCGACGGAGTCTTCGAGGCGAATCGAAGGCTCTGAAACGTCGGCCGTCTCGGTACGGCAGCCCGTCGGGCCACCCAGACGGTTCCGCCTGTCGCGTCGGGACGCGATACACCGCCAACCGGTTGCTCTTTCGTATCTCTTTGGCGGCGCGCTAGAGTGCTGGTAGCGCGGCACGCGGCTTCTACCTCCTCAGATCGCCCCTTGACCTTCACCGGGGGGAAGCCGCCATCTACAGGGGCCGGGACGTACGGGCGTAATCCCTCCTCCGGCCCCCGGCTTGATGGCGACGGATCGGTGCGGAAAGGGAAGAGCTCTCTCGTTCCGCCGCCTCCTTCTGGGATATGGTGGACTCGCAGAAGTCGAACATCGCCTTCCATGACTCGTCGCTGCCGAACATCGCAGACACGACGCGCGGCAGCGAGAGGTCCTCTCCATATTTTACCCTCCAACAGAAACATTCTTTTTTTAGATTTCCACCACCATATCTCCACCCATATCTCCACCATTTTGAAAGTTTTCCAAAAAATTGAATTAATACAAAATTCCATATTGTATGGAGCCTGCATACAAAATATCTATATAAATATAATTTGTATAAAATATAAATATAAAATATACAAAATATAAATATAATTTGGCAGAAAATCGGTTTAGAATTGCGGGTTCTAGAGAATAACCTTACATCCACCGAACATATGAAACCATTTTTGCCCAAGCTGAAACTGAGACTCCTTGCTCGCTTGGTAAACTATTATTTTATGGTATTCACAAAGTAGGATCGTATATAAAAATACATCGTTAGCCGCGATTGAATAACTCATTTAGAAATTTTACCAATTAAATAGCCGGTAGTTAAACAAACATCGATTAAATGCTGATCTTAATTATTGATATCTAGTTTTGAGAAGCAGTGCTACCACTAATTGTAATAGTTTGAGTCAAGTTCATATCTCTAGACTTTTATCTCTTAGATTGTAGGTAGGTACTTTTTATTATTATCTATGACTTTTGACAAGTCAGCTAAAGAAATAGAAACAAGTTGAAAAAAAGGTAGGTAGGTACATACCTACCTTTAAATTAATTTCACATGTTTACTTCTTTAAAAATTATGTGTACTTATACGTTTACTTCAAATATTACTAAAATGCTAAAAGAAATTATATAAAAGTAGTAGTGTACCAACATTCGCAAACTTTGTAAAAATATATACTTAAAAATGTAATTTAATGAATATGCTGATTCTAATGTAGTGTGTAGTTAAGCACGTCTCGCAAAAAATCAATAACTAATATTGTGTAGATAATATTGAAATAATTTTTAATAAACAATGGAATAGAAGGGTATGTAACGGTATTTGTCTCAGTTGTCTACGGTTTAATTTTATTTAGAAATAGATGTTAGTTCCCGCTCGCGCAACGGGCTGCGCAGGCTTATCTTGTGCTGTTGCATCGCTGCATTCAATACGCGCATACAAATTGCAATCGATAAATCAGAATAAAATAATTTAGAACTAAAACAAATGTAGGTGTATATGTATCTTTACAAAACATACAAATTCCTAGTGAATTAGTATTTGTTGTGATTATTATAAAATTATATGTGAGATTGTAAATTCCCAATTTGATTTTTTTATATTTCTTTAAGCAGCGAATATTTCATATTGCGATAAGCAGTAGCATAGATAAAAGAGGTGTTCCATGTGTGTGAAAATGATTAGGATTTTCTATGCAATAGATCTAGATAAATAAATTGTGTGAAAATAGCATCAATATTACATGTAAAATGGCCCCATTACCACTACTCTATTAGATATTACCACAAATAAGTGTAAAAGGGGAAAGTTTCATCTCACCCTTTTTTTTCATTAACCTTGCATGCATACCGCCTACCTGATGATGAGTGGTTACTGTCGCTCAAGGACATCAATCATACTAGGGGCAGAGCCAAGCCTCTGTCTACTTTAGACTCCTATACTTACTAATATTTTTATATTTATTTTCTATTGCTTGTATGAGCTCACAACCCACCTGGTGTTAAGTGGTTACTGAAGCCCATAGACATCTACAACGTAAATGCCGCCACCCACCTTGGGATATGATTTCTAAGGTCCCAGTATAGTTACAACAGCTGCCCCATCCTTTAAACCGAAATGCATTACTGCTAAATGGCAGAAGTAGCACTGACATCATGTAGAAATATGGGCATTATTCTCTTGTTACTTCATAACTACTTCAACATTGAGTACAGTTGTAAACTTTTTGATTACTTTTTGAAGATTTTATGTTGGAATAACATAGGGTAAAATATAAAATAATAAAGTATTTTTATATTTTTTGTACTATAAATATTAGACATTAAATTTTGTTCTAAATTCATATTTTTATATAAACTTTAGAAAATGACATAAATCTACTTTTAGTCTGTTTGTGAGACAAATGAAAATTATAAAATAGATAAAAACAGTTTGTATAGGAAAAGTAAGTTAAAGATGATTTATGTGGATGGTTTAAAGTATGTATGAATGAAGAGTATGAAATATATTTGAGTATAGTATAATATATATTTCAATGTATAGCGTACTGGTGCATTTTGTTGCAGAACTATTTGCAAAGTAACATGGCTTCAGATACTTCAACTGTTGTTGAACTCTACATTTATGATCTGACACATGGGGTGGCTTCCTTATTGGCACCTACTATCATTGGTGAGTAGGATTCATTTTGATTTCATGTATAATTCTACTGTAAGCACTTCTTTTTTATCTATTGGTGGCACACCAGCTACATGCCGACTTAAGGTTAAATGGCTATTATAGCTTATGAAAAATGGATTAGAAGTTATTAAAATGCTTGGAAAACATCAGGATAATCAAAGCTGTACATATATTTCCCTAAAAACTGAACAATTTGATAATTTTTGTAACTTTGACTAGATTATAAAAGCAGAGAAGAGTGCAGTGTGCCTGATGGTAAGTGGTTGCCATTGCCATTTCATTAAAATGTAACATTATTTCATATAATGATTTTGATATTGTGTGATTTTGTTTTTGAATTTTGAATATCTTAATTTTCAAGTAAGTATTTAATATTTTAATATTTGTATGTATTTTACAAAATTTTGATTTTTTTTGTATATTTTAAAGGTGAGCATGATATGCCATATGCTTTGGATTCTTTTCCTGTTTTGTTTTATTATACCTTAGCAGTATCAGTCACTACAAAATACTTGATCCAACAAGGATATGCCTCATGGCTGCAGAAACTGAGAATGGAACTTCATTGTTGAACCGGGGGACAATTAGTGGCTTAATGATGTTCAGAAACACATCACCGTAGAATGTAATATGTCCAGGCAGTATGGACGAACCTTATTTAGATGTTGTCTGCTATAGTTGATAAGAGATGACAAGAAAATAATCTAAAAAACTCACTCTACGAATTGTTTGATAGTTATGTGGTTTTCAGACATTATGAATATTATTGAACAGTTTCTTACTACGAGTATTAGTTTTCGTCAGCTCTCAATATTTTCACAATCCACATAATCTAATTACTGTAGTTTTTTTATTTTATTTTATTGCTTAGATGGGTGGACGAGCTCTCAGCCCACCTGGTGTTAAGTGGTTACTGGAGCCCATAGACATCTAGAACGTAAATGCGCCACCCACCCTTAGATATAAGTCCCAAGGTCTCAAGTATAGTTACAACGGCTGCCTCACCCTTCAAACCGAAACGCATTACTGCTTCACGGCAGAAATATGCAGGATAGTGGTACCTATCCGTGCGGACTCAAAAGGCCCTACCACGAGTAATTACGCAAATTATAATTTTGCGGGTTTGATTTTTATTACACGATGTTATTCCTTCAACGTGGAAGTCAATCGTGAACATTTGTTCGTTTTTTGAAAATTGGTACCCGCTTGGTATTCGAACACCGGTGCATCGCTCAGTACGAATGCACCGGACGTCTTATCCTTTAGGCCACGACGACTTCAAAGTTTCTGTTAGTTTAAGAATCGAACCTATGATTTATGAGTTGATGAACTTAATCATGGAGAAGAGCTACTACAACGCATTGGCATTGGCATCAAGTACATCAGCCGGTGTTCTTTCTGTATCTTATAGGGGTGACAGATAACATACAAAGAGTGGTAAATAAATATGAAACAAAAACTGTAATAATCATCTCCAAAAAAAAAAACGTACAGAAACCACATTCACTGAAAATATAGCTTTCCTCTCGAGCAACCGGTATCTACAAAACAGACTGCAGCTGTAGCGAGCCTTGCCTGTCTGTATCAGCTCAGATAAATTAACAGAAAATATTAATTGATGGAAGGAAGTCTAGTTCACTTTGGTAAAACTGAATGCGGATTCGAAATGTTCTAAGAACACTGTCGCTACCGTGAGTATATAGTGCCGGGGCGCGGCTTCGTGTTCCACTAGTAATACACGTCACCAACCCACGGGAGAGGTATACCAGTCTGCCTGCTCCTCACATCCCAACCGTGACATGGCGCTCGTAACAGCGCTGAAATAACAGGAACTAACTAAAACTAAAAGTCTTGGATGAACTCGTTAAATAATAATATTTATAATTTTCTTTACGTTTCAATTTCAAATATGGTTTATAAGTTTTAATAGTCCATGAATTAAATATTTAGCTAACAAAAGCCGAACCTTGAGCGCTCGTAAGCACAGTACGTACGTTGCATAAGACCCGCTCCGGGTATTGATTACGATCAAGAATCGATCCTTGACTCCTGTACAGTAGCCAATCTCGCTGACCACCAGACTCCCGTCATGACTTACGCGAGTGTGGTGTTCGCTCACGCGGCCCGCACACACATAGACACCCTTCAATCTCTACAATCCCGCTTTTGCAGGTTAACCGTCGAAGCTCCGTGGTTCGTGAGGAACGTTGACCTACACGACGACCTGGGCCTCGAATCTATACAGAAATACATGAAGTCAGCGTCGGAACGGTACTTCGATAAGGCTATGCGTCATGATAATCGCCTTATCGTAGCCGCCGCTGACTACTCCCCGAATCCTGATCATGCAGGAGCCAGTCACCGTCGACGCCCTAGACACGTCCTTACGGATCCATCAGATCCATTAACCTTTGCACTAGACGCCTTCAGCTCTAGGAGCAGGCTTAGGAACCTCGGTAACCGTACTCGTCGAACTCGACAAAGAGTTCGCCGTGCAACCTAACCCATGAATCAGCTCGCTGAGTTTCTCGCCGGATCTTCTCAGCGGGTCGCGATTCCGATCCGGTAGTAGATTCATTCGCGAAGCAGCTACTCTTGAGTTGTTGGGTCTCCTTCGGAGGCGCTCGGGTGGCTGTTAGCAGGTCCCGCCCCACCTGGCTGAGCCTTTGCTCGCCCACCTGTCCTGGTGAAACTGGAAAGGCCTCCGGGCCACCAGTATTCCTTCAATCATAAAAAAAAAAAATGACCACCAGACAATTAGTGAACAAATAAATGATCGGTATAAAAACGACGGCACCTATCGTTACACCCGTCCTGAAAGTGTTTTTAGTCAAAATTACATTTCACACAGCCACCTCACAAAATACAAAATCGCTCTGTCAGTAGAGATGTTGTGGCGACCCCATTCCATACTTATTTGCTATGAGATTTGTTTCAAGGACTTGTGTTGTTGGTCCACTTACACACTAACGACACCTGCTTACTATTTCTGTGTTTTGGTTTATATCTTAAATTATATTTTCTCAATGCTAATTGCTCGAACTTGTATGCGAGTTTCTTAGACAAATCAATACACCGGACGACGAAAGGAGAGGCCGACTACGATGAAATCTTTGCGAGTCGATAGTCACTTTGATAGACAAAACTGGCGCGCCGACTTGGCTCACCAGTTGGGTCACTATTATACAAAATATAATCTGAACATTATATAGCTTTGTCTGTTTAAATATACATTTATCTCGAATTATGGATTATGTACCGCAGGCCGCGACGTGGAAGGCATATGGCACACAGCCATCGTGGCGTACGACAGGGAGTTCTTCTACGGGGCCAATGGCATCACCAGTTGCACTCCGGTAAGAGAATTCACATGTTCTTAAGGTGTGCCTTAACTTAATATAATACAATTACAATTTATAAGTATTTCTAAATTAAAATTTGTCACCAGCCCAGCGACATGTGTTCATCGCGTCGTGTCGTGTATGCGCGCTTAGGGACTTTGCACATACAGTTTGTGGACCAGCTCATGACCCCTCTGGTGTTAATTGGACACCAGACCTTTTTTTTGTTGTTTTGATGGAGTCCACAGACATATAAAAAGTAAATGCTGCCACCCAACTTGAGACATAAATTCTAAGGCCTTAGTTTTTACAGTACAACGGTTGCTCCACCTTCCCGAAACGCATTACTGCTTCATTCTGCGTCAACCCTGTCCCGCCGTCTCAATAGCCCCGACTGGTCGCGGGGTAGGGCGCCGGTTGTGAGCGACAGAAGTTTTTAGTGAGGTTCAACTCCCACATACGACGGCGATTTTCCTCGGTGGAAAAAACACTTATCCGTGCGGACTCACAAGAAGTCCTACCACCAGTAATTACGCAAATTATAATTTTGCGGGTTTGATTTTATTACACGATGCTATCCTTCAGAGTGCAAGTCAATCTAGAACATTTCTCAAGTAGATACTGTCCGCGCCCGAGCTCCGAGGATTTTTAAGGAATGTTGACGTAATGAGCTAGTGTTGTGTTTAGTCGATATTGCGCTATCGATACTAACAAATCTTAAGCCTCCGTGCGAGTGTAAATTATAAAATAGTTTTATGAGGGTATTATGTACTTGAAAAAAAAAAAAAAACAATTGATCACGTATGAATTTCATTTAATGAACTGATTTTTATTGAACAAAATGAACGTGAAATCTTATTAATTACTCTCGCAATCAGATTAACCAGTAGTTGAAGAATTTGATGTACTCTCCTCTTGATGTCACTCTCCTCACATACTTCAATAATAAATGATTCGACAACATCCTCCATTAAGCCATCCTTTTGCCAGTAATATTCCTCTAATGCTAAGACATGTTTATTATGCTAGTGCTCGCCATTCCTTTTTCATCAAATTAAATAGCTATTTGTGCAAACAAAAATACTTATAAGTGTAAGACTATTCATATTAGAAATAACACGTAATTAACACTGCTATCGCAAAATTAAAAACAACGAGTCGGTAAGCGTACTCTCACGTTAAGGTCAACACTAGTACTGGGAGAGTGCGGGGTATGAAGCGACGGTCGGGCGCGGTGCACGCCCGCCCGCTTCCTCAGCCCCCGAATCCTCGGAGCTCGCGCGCGAAGTATACGTATGTATTTCAACAGAAATATTAGTGCCTGCTTGCGAGATTCCAATACGAATTTACCGCGACTTCAAAAGAAAACTGATGGAAATCAGAAATCTTATAACATAATACATAGAGAGAGAGAGAGAGACAAAGTCTCAAATTTTTAACGGCTATTCCAATCGGACCGCATGTCTGCGTCGGGGTGTCTGTATCTACCAGCGCGACCGTTTTTTTTCCCGAACAGGGGCCGGACCTCATACGTGTCCCCGGCTCGCCGGCGACGGGTCGGTGCGGGGAGGGATGGGTTTCCCTTCTCTCGTTCCGCAGCCTTCTTCTCCGAGATGGTGGACTAGTAGAAGTCGAGCATCACCTTCCAAGACTCGTTCCTGCCCCAGCCACGCGGGGCAGTGCGTATCTATAGTATATTTGGATTTAGTCTCCATTTTAGATTTTGGACATTAAAACTTTTTATATAAATAGTTTTAAAGAAATTAATATTTGATCTCAGCTCACGGTGTCGTGATTAATGGCATCGCCATACGATACGTGTGATTAATTCTCACATCACTACCACCCACGTACTCGAAGCCCTTAGTGTAAATCAAACCGTATTTAACTCATATGTTGTAGGTACAAGAGACGTAGAATCACTACAAATGATCAGATTGGCAACCAACATGGAAAACATACGCCAAATACATGTTTCTGTATGCGATCTTTATATACATATAATATTGTGCTAATCATTAATTTTACTATTTTGTTTCACTTTTATGTGACGTACCTACACGTGTTACATAAACAAAGCCACGTTTCTTTGTCATCTTTGGGCCCCGAATTATCCCGAATAGCCAACACTTCTGACGGGTGAATAATCTCACATCCTACCTGCATACATTTAACCGGTGTTTACTTGTAACTTGTTCCACGGCACTGTGGGGTATACGACAAAGGGAAGATCTTCCATCGACCGGACGATATTGCTCGGCGGCAGACCGACGGTCCGAACGTTGTTTTTTTAACCTATGCTCATAGCCTTGAGAGGCTATTTCAGTTTCGCCCTAACGTATACGTGAGCTCTCAGGGTTCAAACCAGAAGTGTTGTAAACACTGGCCCTAGCAAGAGCAGTGCTTCGCAGAAACTACCACCGGATCGGAAAAGGCGACCGACTGAGTAGATCCGGCGAGAAACTCAGTGGGCTGTGTCAATGGGTTACAGAACGTTGTTGTTCGGAATTTGAATATAAGCAAACTTATCTTGAAAATGTCGTAAGCGAGATTCAGGCATCTGTCAACTATCTTGTGTTATATTATGGCTATCCGTCACAGCACAAAGGGGAAAAACTGTGTTGTTATTTTCGCACTGAATGTCCAGTATTTCCATAAAATAATTGTTAGTTAAATAAAGTGTTCTCCGGGGCGGCCGGACGCGACCCGTGGCGTGTACCGGCCGGAGTGGCACCACCCGCTTTGCCAGTGGAAGTAACAGAGAGAGGTCCCTCTACAGTGATTCCGTTGAACTCATGCGCTTGTTGTGGAATATTTACGTGATGTCGTGCTTATTAGAATTGAATACAATGTCTACTAGCTCAGGTCCACCACTACACACGCAAGGTGGGCCGCGAGCTCGTTCACCCGTTTAGGCAATAAAAAAACTCATATGGCCGTACATTCATATCGTCTATACTAATATTATAAAGAGGAAAGATTTGTTTGTTTGTTTGTTTCGAATAGGCTCCGAAACTACTGGACCGATTTGAAAAATTATTTTACCATTAGAAGCCGACATTGTCCCTGATGAACATAGGCTACTTTTTTTATTGTTTTTTATATTTTTTTTTTGGTTTCATGTGTGTTTTAATGTTTCCGAAGCGAAGCGAGGGCGGTCGCTAGTTATTAAATAATGATCCTTTAGTTTTTGATTATGCTAATGAACGGAAATAACAGTAAATCATCAAGCGACAAAACGTATGAGTCCTCATGCAGATCGCAGGTCAAACCTAAACACCACCTCACGCAGACCCAAGCAGCTTGGCATTCATTACGTCTTTGCTAATACTGCTTCAATACCACATGCTATCTAATTTTAATCTTCATCATATTTTTAATCTTCATAATATTTTAAAGTTTAGTACTATTATTGTCATTGTTAATGTCACGAATGATAGACAACACATATTTAATTATGTCAACAAATTAGAAACAGCACAGGGAAGGATTTAAAAGAACACGCAAAAAACACCTAATGGTTTTTAACTCGTAAACATCTCCGCGCTCGGTGACGCGACACATAATGTCACCAAATAAATAAATAGTATATAGGTATGTGTGTATATATGTCACCAGTTAAATTATATAAAAGTCGAGTGAAAATATTCAGTGGGTGGTATAATATCTTGCGCACAGTGGTGGTGTCATTAATAGTAGCTCGCGTTGTCGTGTCGTTAGTCATGGTAATGTTGTGCAGCAACTTCCTTTGAATAATTCTTAATGTATTTACATCTGCAGCTCAGATGTATCTGTATTCTATCTTCTTCTTTGTTTAATAAACCAATTAATTAAATAAATATTGAACTGGCTAGTTATCGTGCTTATTGTACTACCTGCTCCGCCTTCGATTCTCGGTGGGATACAGTATCTCTGTCAAAGAAGTTCAGTGTACAATGTTTTTGTTAATTGATCTATAAGGATTGTCTTGTTTAAAACAATTAATTACTATCAAGAGTTTGGACGAGGTGTCTTGTATTACTAGCTGTCCGAAGATAGGTACTTTATCTCACAGGCAAACTGTTTTTACCTGGAATAAAGACTTGATTTTTCTTGAGAAATTCGGTGGTGTAATCACTTCTGTAAACAATGTCTATTTCGGTATACGGGAGTCTCGCCAATACGACACTATTTGTACGTTATAAACGAATGTTCTCATCATTCCTTTAAGATATTTTCAGTTTAAAAAACTTCAAAATATACGTGTGAATTGCGCAAGCGTACGCTATTTTTACTTTGTTACGAGTTATTCGCGAATTTAACTAAAAATGCGCTGGAATGTAATACTCGTATTGTAGTGTTGTTGTTTTGATATCGTTTGTTAGTCGTTCAACGCCTAGTTATAGACGCAGCCGTGGTGCTAGTGATGAACTATCTCAGTAATGGACTATCAACATCAAACACAGACATTTTTTTTTCAAATTCTAGAGGTATGTTTTAGTTTAGAACCAGCGTCTTATGTGAATAAGTATTGTGGCCTCAATGTCTGATTTTTCGTAGCATATTGTTGTCATTTAAATTTGAATTGGGTCTCTGGTGCGCTCTCTTGAATTTTAGAGACTAAAGATTTTCCAGGGTCAAAGTTTCAGCCAATTATTTACCCAGCCCTTCAAATTTTGATTTTTTATTGCCTCTAGTCTTTTTTTCTCCTACCTATGCTGATAGCCTTGAAAGGCTATTTCGACTTCTCCTTGATGAGTAGGTAAGTTTACGGGGCTCAAACGGGGTGTGTTCAAACCGGTGGTAAAGCTCTGCATGACGATAGAAAGAATGAGCGAATAGATAGAATGAAACAAGCTATCTGCTCGAGACAATATTAGTATCGGACACCAGGTCTGCTGTGGGAACACATATTATGTACATATCTGTTGTCGGCTGGAGCGTCACAAGTGTGTCAGTGCACACGGATGCAGTTACTTCAGCAGTCGAAGCCGAAGCGGTGCATGGTCTAATAATACATCGGCCTGGCGTTGCTGCCGAGTCGGTTAAATAGAGGATGATTTAATATCGTTGGTATTTATGGGTTCCTTAGTGTGAAAACTGAACTGGCTCGAGACGGGCAGACTAATTTACGGCTCACCTGATGTGGAGTGTGTACCAGAGTTCCTAGATGCGTAAAGTTGTATGGCGGCCTACGGGTCGCGCTTTTAAAGTAATGATCAAAGACGGTTAACGCTGACCGTCATTGTTTTAAGCTAAGCGTATTCTTTCGGTGTTCAATAGATAGTTCCTCCATTAATAATTTAAGTTGTGCTGACGATATAATCCATCAATCGGTGCACTCCGAAAGTTGGTCGGGATATACAAATCTAATGCCGCCTCACACGGAGTCACATTAAATGTGAAAAAGGGTGAGTTGCTGATATTCAAACCAGCTGTATTTCGTTGGATAATGTTTGTCCTGTAACATGAAACGGAATCCCATTAGCAAGAGTTAGTGAGCTTAAAAATTTGAGACACTCACGGAGGATTTATTTGACGATAGGGACCTTGAGAGGAAGAGTGGAGCGTTGGCGGTTTGCTGCAATATGTTCGCCAGCATGTTGTACGAAACAAGTAAAGCTATGTTCAAGGCTTACTGACAAAGGTTCTACCCGTGCAGTCAGAGGTTTAAGTGTGGGCGAACCTAACGATCTACGTACACAATATGATGACGCCTTTAGGATGATGGTAGAGCTCCCATGCTACTGTTTCGCGCATTACATATATTTGCAGACACCCACATTGATGACTTCTACAGCATCATGCGGAAATAGACTTTACCGATGTACAGAATGCGTGTGAGCTCCGACACTACCCTGGGAGCATTATCGCAAAAAATGGGCAATCCATTTTATAAGCATTGTGTGACAATTCATTTGACCAATCAACGCTGTCCCAAGTATAGGGTAGATTAACTAACATTTTAAATATAAGCTTGCTACTAATATTTTTTTAGAATACCTATATGAAATGAAACTTATTATTATTATAAAATATATCTTCTTCTTTTTCTCCACCTTATCCCACTAGGTGGGGTCGGCACAGCTAATTTTTCTCTTCCATTCTCTTCTATCAGCCGTCATCTCAACACTCACTCCTCTCTCTCTCATATCGTCATTCACACACTCCATCCATGTCTTCTTCGGTCGACCTCTTCCCCCTCTACCTTGCACTACCATTTCCATACATCTCCTTATATTATTATAAAATATATAGGTAATATATAAAACAAATGAAACGACTTGCACCTGAAATATATTCGGTTGATCTAAAATAGACTCGACGCACGACACGCCTTCGTCGGAAACGTGAAGACGACCGTGCGCTTGGAAACTAGGAACCGTTGTCTAATAAAATACGTTGATACTGTTATACTTAGTGAGGCAGGTTACGATAATTAAGAATGGGCAGGCGAACTTTCTCATCATACGGACATCTCATTTTTGAAGACCACTGCAGCTATAGTCCACGAGTAAAAAAACACGCCTAAAGTCCTTCTACTTTTTTCTATTTTAAGTCAGTTCAAAATTACCGATTGCTAAGGACCCGGTACACGCCATGAAAAGAAATATTATTTGGTAATAAATGGTTTAGTGGTAAATAATTATTTGGTTCGTGCGTTACTTTAAAGTTAAATCTGTTGATAGTTTAAAGTTTTATATCAGTCAATGGACTCGTGGCGGCGGCAACGGTGTTGCAGTACGCCGTGAAAGTCATCGTATGTTTAAATATACAATATTGATGACACTCGACACACGCCGGGACGAGACATTAGTGTTACGTGCCCATCTTGCCTAATGCGGAGGCGTGGTACCGTTGACCCAACGCTCCCTGCGTGACAGACTATACTGGGTGAACTAGTTCAGTCAATAAGGCCTTATATGTATACGTTTTCGGCTTTGGTTCCAGGGCACCACGCAGCTGGGCCCGCCGCACCGCGTGCAGCGTCTGGGGGAGACCTTTGTGCCATTCGCGGTGTTCGTAGAATATCTGCAGGGACTAGCCGGATCCACTTATTTGTAAGTTTTATTTTATTGCTTCAAAAGCTCCTCTCGGCTCTGAAGATAACTTTAGAAATTACTTATGTGCAGTACAAAATGAATACGTTTTGGTTTTCGATTTCGGTGAGGCTCATAAATGGAACTGTGTAGGTATCCATATTATTTATAAACTAAGTTGTAAATTTGAATATAATAACTACCTTTTAATTGATTATAACAATATTTACTGAGATTTCCGTTTCTTTGCACTCGGTCAGAAAGAACTAACAATATCTTGAGGTCTACCAGTTTGATTAAGTTGTTTTATAATCTTCACGATTAGAAGATACCAGGAGTTAGATAATGGCCAACCATATATTATATGTATGTGAAATTAACTTGTTTTCTTTTGCAATTATTTTCATTTTGTCAATTCTAGTAGAACAATTGGCGCAAAAAAATGAACATTTAAAATCTAATATTTAAAAAAAAAACTAATATTTAAAAAAAGACATGCCCGCTGAGTTTCTTGCCAGTCCTTCTCAGGACGGAGGCTAATTCTTGTGAATTAGCGGTAGTTCTTTTTGACGTTCAACAAGTGTGTACTTTCATTTACTTTTAATAATTTTTTTTGATTTGATTTGATTTGATTTAACTTAACGCGTCCGAATGGTTACCAATTCGCGCATCAATTTGTTATTTCTTACACTTTGGAGCTCCATGTTTTTATAAAATACTAAATTAAACAGTTTGCATGAAGTTTAATAACCGTCTAATGTTTATTGGCTGCCCGAACCCGTGGACCAATTTTATTCTCTTTGTGCACAAGGATTTCGACGCTAAAATCTGTCAATCTGACGCCGCAGACCGTCGCAGTACAACCTGCTGGAGCACAACTGCAACCACTTCTCGGACGAGGTTGCGGAGTTCCTGTGCGACGCGCGCGTGCCCAAGGACATCCTGCAGCAGCCCGAGGAGTTGCTGGCGCCGCAGCAGCGCGACGTGCTGCACGCGCTGCTGGCCGACCTGCTGCCGCGCTCCGGGGACGCGCCGCAGGTACCGCCGCGAGGGCCCAGCGTCCTATGTACTTGGCGCATCGTCATTCCTTTCATCATTGGGTTCTGTTCATTGTAATTGTAGTTTTACAAAGACAAATGTGTAATATTTTGTAATTTTCTATTTTCGTTCAGAATTGATTAATAATGATTTTTTAAACTTAGCATTGTAAGACTTCACGATAAGAATGTTGCCGCCGCAGTTGTCCTTCTATTTAAAAAATTCGGTGTGAGGGGAGGGAGGGCCGTCCCAGTGAGTCTGCAGCCCACGGACTTCAGCAGGAGTTGGCACCGACCGGCCCGCGCTGCGGTGGCCGCTCCGCACGAGCACTAATTGCGTGGTCTTTTAATTCATTTTTGAAGAACACGAACATTAATGGAAAGGTGTCATCTTTTGTCTATTCCTGACATTATTAGACTGATCACAAAACTTACACAAATGTGTCTTGTGTTGAGCATAATTAGGTTTGACATGTTCAGTACTTTAACAATAATACTAAACAAAAAAAACAAAATGTGTGCAATTCAAACGTGGTAGAAGTGAAACCTTCCAAAATTAAAATACAATTATCCTAAACGTCTTAAGTATATGTAAAATTTTGTCATTAGTAAATAATTGTAAGGTAGCGCCCTCTGTGAATTGATATTTTAATTTCACGTATAATCCTAAATTAAAATTCACTACAAGAGCTTTTATACACACGATAGTATTAAAAAATCTCACAGATGGCGCTGTATTAAATAGTATGTATATTTCTGTCTCATTCTTTGCTGGCTTCATCCTACACATTTTTGTATTTGTGTCTCTTACCTGTCGTTTTTTCCGTTGCATCCGGTTTGAAATCACAACGATTCTAAAGAAGTTTTCACTTAAAAAAATAACCCTTTGTATTCTAATCCGCAGTAGGCGCTACTTCCATGCTCCAGTGCGAAGGGTTAATATGAAATGAGATCTTGTTCGATTAACCATAAGGCATGTATTGGCACAGAGCCTGTACTCGAGCGGGGCGCGGGCGGCGCGCCAGGACAGCCCCGACTACCTCACGCTCAACAGCCAGATAGAGCAGGCCAGGTGGGGCATTCCTACAGCACATCACTTCACTCTTATATTGTCTATAAAATTACTGATAAAGTTAGCGGTAAACCCCTATATATTAAACACAAAAGCTTTGTCGACATTCTCAAAAATTTACAATATAAGCAATAATTATATAAGTATTCTAATTAATTATTATTCCTATATTTTAAGTAAATATGTGATGTCTGTTAGCCGCGTAATATCAATCATGGTTTAAATCAAATATTAACAAAACTTTGTTCAAATTTGATCCATAGATTAATCTTCTTACTCGTAACAATACAAAAAAAACTCAGCTTAGACAAAATGAGCTGATGTTTTGTTGTGCGGCAACATTTTTCAATTTTTGATCACATTTTAAACTGAAACTACTTTACTTTGCTGAACAAATAAATCGTTTTAAAAAATACCATGTCTGTGGAAGGGAAAACACTCTCGTTCTAAATTTTTTTTAATCAGCAACCGAATTGTTAGTAAGCTTAGAGGCAACGTGGCAATACATTGGAAGGAGCGAACTAGGTAGAATTTTTGGCGGGAACGCGAAGGAGTGAAGTTGTGTGATTTGTTTTATTATGTCTATTTAGTGTTTCTTCAGGTTTAAATGGGTAATAATGGTGGTTTATTAACTGTTTAATATCTGTGAAAGTGCACAAATGTGGGAAAATGAAACAAAGCTGCTGGACGCAACTTCTCGGCTTCCTCCAAAAAATCAACTGAAAAAAACTCAGTAAATGACCACCATTTTACTAAGATTATATTTCATCCCATATCATCTCATTTCATTTAATTTCATCCCAGTTGATTAATGTCTCAAATTAATCATCTTCATTTCATATCACTCCATATTATCATTTTTCATAAAATTAAGAATATAAATTAAAATAAGACATGACTTAAAGGTCTTAGTTACCAGGTCATATAATCCCTTAAAAAAAAGCGAACTATGTCCGAGCTAGCGGTTGACTTGTAGCACGCCCGGCGACGCGGGAGCGGGCTGGTCGCGCCGGCTGCGCGTGGTGACGTCACTGATGACGTCGGTGGCGCGGGCGGTGCGCGCGTACCGGGCGGCGCGGTACCACTCCGATAACCAGCACCCTCCTTTCTGAATGCAACTGCTGTTTCTATTTCTTTGGGCAGATAATAAACGTCTTGCGTCAACTTGTCTTTTGATTGTAGTTAGCTGGTCGCGCCGCGCTCTTAGAAGGATGTGGTAGGGCCTCGAGCTCTCTCTGAACTAACTTTAAGAATGAAAAGTTAACGGCCAAGAACTTCCTAAGCGTTCAATCTATACTATAACTTTTGCTTAGCAGTTGGGTTCTTTAACGTGTTTGCTAGAGATTAAACCTGACTACGTCAAACACGGGGGACAGTTTAAGAACAGATCAATTTTTTTACGCTCTCCGATGTTTGCCGGCGTCTGTGGAAGTCGATAACAGAATAACGTACGCTCTTAACGTGCCGAAAACAATATTGATTGGCAAAACTGTGCTCAAATACGTATCTTCACAACAAGGTCTAAGGTTGCGAACTCTGTAAATATAGCGAAACTGTGACGTACAAGTGATAATGTCGATGTGTTACTTACCTGGCGTAGGGGATACCGTGATCAAAAAAAAAAAAGTCGATCTTGTGTTGCTCTCTGGCGCGGTCGCCTCGTGCCGACCTGTCCCCAAGCAAGCGTGTGCTCTATTTCAATGATCCATTCCGACACATTTGACACTTACTACACTATAGCGCGGGCGGCCGCCTTCACGTTACGTATAACGAGAGTGCCACGTAGTATCGCCTCGCCTCGCCTCGTAGCTGCAGAGTTTTATTACTTTTAATGAATATAACGCACACAGGATACAATCTCAAGAGCTGGAACAACGCCGCAGTACGCTCGCAGAGAAGCTGGCGCGGAAGGAACGGAAGAAGCAGAAGAAGAGGAAGAAACAAATCCGGGAGAGGGGGGAAGCCGATGGAGAGGAGATAGATTCCGGTAAAGATTTAGTTATTTACTGACGGTAGGATGTTTTGTGAGTCCACACGGGCAAGTACCACCGCCCTGCCTATTTCAGCCGTGAAGCAGTAATGGATTTCGGTTTGAAGGGTGGGGCAGCCGTTGTACTGTTAAAACTAGGGACTTACAACTCATGTCTCGAGGTGGGTGGCGACATTTACGTTGTAGATGTCTATGGGCTCTGGTAACCACTTCACACCGGGTGGGCCGTGAGCTCGTCCACGCATCTAAGCAATAAAAAAACGTTTCTCCTTGATTATCCTGCGCTGCTCCTGCCTATCCTCGGCTGTTTTAGTTATCCTGTACAGGTATACCCGACCGCGACGGGACAACACCGCGCCGTCGTCCGAAACACGTCTTGTCGGATTTTCCAGTTTCACTCTCGCTGCTTTTAAATTCCCCAAGCACCGGTTACCGTCCTCGAGAGAACTAACCCACAGACAGAGCCCACTGAGTTTTTCGCCGGATCTTCTCAGTGGGTCGTGATTCCGATCCGATGGTAGACTCTGCGAAGCACTGTCCTTGCTAGGACCAGTGTTAACAGATTCTCTCAGCTCTCTGAGCTCACGTACCCGTCCGCGCGCAGCTGGAGTAGCCCCTGGGTCTACCGGCGACCAGGTAGGGACACATCGCGGCGCGTGCTCAGTGCGACATGTTTGTGCTCACTATCTAGTTCCAGCTTATTTAATACCGCAGATAGCAGAATACCGACTAGCAGAGTGTGGGATTTCTTTTGTTAGTCTTCCTAGTCCGACGTTCTTATTTTGTAGCGCCTAAAGCTTGAACAAGTTTGTCGACGGCTTGTTTTTGATTTCTAAGATCGTTTAGCACTTTCAACTCATTTGACGGTAAAGGTTACCGGAGTCCGCAAACAACTTAATGTGAGTTTTGGATACGTCCTTAGCGCAAATCATAACGTTCCTCTCACAGCGAGTAGATGTCGCTATCGACGTACACCTAGAGAGAGAGAGAGAGAGAGAAAAATCATAGTTTATATTTTAGCAGATTCGAAAACAATATATTTAAAGTTTTTTTTTATTGCTTAGATGGGTGGACGACTTCACAGCCCACCTGGTGCTAAGTGGTTACTGGAGCCCATAGACATCTATAACGTAAATGCGCCACCCATCTTGAGATATGAGTTCTAAGGTGTCAGTATAATTACAACAGATGCTCCGCCCTTCAAGCCGAAACGCATTATGTACTGCTTCACGGCAGAAATAGACAGGGTGGTGGTACCTACCCGTGCGGACTCACAATACGTCCTACCACCAGTTTATAACTGTCGACATGGATACACACGTGGGGTAGTAGTCCGTCCACCTGTCAAAATGAATGTGCCCTTATCCTAATGTAAATAATATTACAAGCAGATAAGGCCGCGCCGGGAAACCGTTGAAGTACGCACATAGCTAGTGTCGAATGGCAACAAATACACGTACGTGTGTAGTACTCAACTAAATTAATTAAGTGTTCGCTTCGATTTAACTGTCGCACCCGGAGCTGCGGCCGAACGTCGACAATAGCTGAATCACGCTAACGATATTGTCAGAGAAGATTTGTTGAGATGTATTTTGTACCGTATGTTCCATGGGGAGTGCTCTGAGGAATTGTTCGAGATGATACCGTCATCTCGTTTTTACCATCGCACCGCCCGCCACCGGAGTAGAGTTCATCCATACTACCTGGAGCCACTGCGGTCATCCACAGTGCGTTTCCAGAGATCTTTTTTGCCACGCACCATCCGGCTATGGAATGAGCTCCCCTCCACGGTGTTTCCCGAGCGCTATGACATGTCCTTCTTCAAACGAGGCTTATGGAAAGTATTAAGCGGTAGGCAGCGGCTTGGCTCTGCCCCTGGCATTGCTGAAGTCCATGGGCGACGGTAACCACTCACCATCAGGTGGGCCGTATGCCCGTCTGCCTACAAAGGCAATAAAAAATAAATAAAAAAAAAACTATTTTTTAATTCGTTACTCCGACCACAAGGTCCTAAAGTTGAACGACTCTACCTACGACTTTAGAAGTCGTCGCGGCTAAAGGTCATGACGCCTGACGATTTACTTCCACGGTGAAGGAATAACATCCTGTAATAAAAATCAAACTCGAAAAATTATAATTTGCGTAGTTACTGGTGATAGGACGTCTTGTGAGTCCGGACGGGTAGGTACCACCGCCCTGCCATGAAATAGTAATGCGTTTCGGTTTGAAAAATGAAGATCGTAGAACTCATGTTTCAAGGTTCGTTTTTTGCAGCATTTACGTTATAGATGCCTATGGACTTTTCAGTAACCACTTAACGCCAGATGTGCCGTGAGCTCGTAAGCAATAAAGAACGAAATAAATATTTTTTTCTCCTACCTACGCCGAAAGTTTGGTTTTCCTCCCGCTGTACAGGGAAGAAACTGTAACTTTTCCTCCCTGGGTACTGACAAGTGCGCATACGCGTTAGTATCTACGTCTGCTCTCACGCACCTAAAACTCTCCGCTATTGTGTTTAGTGTAAAATTGAAATAAACAAAAGGCAATAAAATTTAATAGTGAAGTATTAAACAAAGATGAGTTCATCGGACAGTTCTTATTCAATTAGTAGTAGTTTATATAAAAATAAAAAAACAGTTAGATTGTTTTTTTATGAGTATGGGGGGGCTCCGCCCCCCCTACCCCCTGCCAGGGCTTCTGCCCTGGACCCCGGCTCGGTCATCCACGAACTTTCGGCCTGGTAGGAGAAAAAATAGTATTTGCACCGCGGGAAAAAGTGGAACACAGGAGAAAATGTACTACTTTTCTCCCTTGGTGCACAATGTATTGTACGGCCTGAAATTTTTTTTTTTATTACCTTTGTAGTCAGACGAGCATACGGCCCACCTGATGGTGAGTGGTTACCGTCGCCCATGGACTTCAGCAAAGCCAAGGGCAGAGCCAAGCCGCTGCCTACCGACTACTTTACCAAGTTGTACTCGATCTGCGTATGACAAGTACCCTCAAATGACAGGCTTAGCTATTTCACGGCGGCGGAGTTTATCGTCATCTGTCATGAGCGCGTCAGTCCGTTTCCGCCAGTACAAATATGTGAACACGACGACGGACAAGTGGCCCGCTGAGAGGGCTTCCCCGCAGCGACAGAACATTGGCACGTTCCGGTGCACGCGCTAGAAACAATAGCTAAAAACAGATGTGTGGTGTGACCGACCGACCGCTCACCTCGCGCGTGACGTCATCCAGCGCCGCGTGCGCCAGAGTGACTCATGCCGATATCAAACAAAGCATTTACGAGTGTTCACGAGTGGTCAGTCCGTTAGCAACGAGCGAGGCCGGAGTGCTTGGTGACTACCCGATGTTGTCGTTCATGTGATTATTAAACAAAAAATCAGAAACAGCTCACATAGGTATCGCGGTTCTGACTATTACTGTCGCGAAGCGTTCTGATCTTTCTAATCCAATACAGTCGAGGATGTATTTTTGTCTCTTATAACCACTTAACAGCACATAGGCTGCGAGCTCGTCTGCGCATCTAAGAAATTAAAACGACACGCATCTCGTCCTTTCCACTCTTGTACGTCATTGTAAAGTTGAACGAATCTTAAATGGGTTGTTACATTTTGATTCAGTCTCCGGGAATATGTGAAGTGACCGTTTTCTTTAAAGTGTAAATCGAGAAAAATGTTTACCGACATTAGGACAGATAAAGCGGGTTTCATATTTGTGACTGGGCTCGAGGATGCGATGGGCGCGCCTCTCTCTCAAGGACTTGGAAGCTTAATATTAAGTGCCAGCCTGCCTATTTCTGCCGTGAAGCAGTAATGCGTTTCGCTTTGAAGGGCGGCGCAGCCGTTGTAACTATACTTGAGACCTTAAAACTTGTATCTCAAGGTGTGTGGCGCATTTACGTTGTAGATGTCTATCACCGAATCACCGGTTACTTCCAATGGAGTGTATCCGATGGGGCTCAAAGAGATAAACTCCAGGACTTTTATTCTATCGTGTGTTCTTTGAGAAGCTCTTGAAGGATTTGTTACATCTTCTCCTAGTTGCCATCACGCGACTTGTCATCGTCGTCGAATTTACCGGTACTCCCACGTACCTCTCACGTATTGATGCTCCCCGACACGCCATAGCTTGGGAGTGAAACCGTATCCATGGAGTTCGATTTGACAAGTCTCTCTTCGGATAAGGTTTAAGGAGCGTTCAGTTTATGCCATTGCTGTTGTCAATGAGTAATGCCGAGCATTTATTATCGCAGCAGGTGTACCGCCTGCTCAACTATATTGAACCCCAATATGTAGACAAAAACTAGATTTATTTCCCCACCAATTAAACAAGTAGAACAAGGTATCGAATTTACCAAAAAAAAAGTCAATTGTGAACACGACGCGGTGTAAGACTTCCACCCGATTTGCGGCAATTATAAATATACTGGCCTCCGTTGGCTCCCGTCCAACTCCAGCCGCGCTCCGCCATTCCGCTGGCGACCGCCGCACACTCCGCATCCTCTGGACCCTCCCGCCAGGACGACCCGCAGGTACGTGCCGCTCTTCCGGAAACTGCTGACTCGAATTAGGACAACTTTTATTATATTTGGAGACTATTTTATTAGCCCTACTGCCTTCAGTTCATTTTAAAGTAGGACGTTGTTCCCGATGCGTGTTAATGCTTTATTAACCAAACTAAAAGTGTAAAAGTGTTTAAATATACAATGAAAATAATCTGATCTATAAATTCCGATCCAAAAATAGAGCACCGCGCGCGGTTCTTTCGCTGGATGATTTCGCAATCGTTACACTAGCAGTCGCGCCGGCACACAACAGTTGAACACTAGTTTGTTAATATTGTTTTCATTTCGAGTCTACGAGTTGAAGTTTATGGTAAATGGACAAAAACATTTCATAGTCCGCACGGTAACATTTACAAAGACTTAAAAAACCTAAAGTCGACATTAATACCGGCTCCGCTCAGTTGACTACCGGACTACACACACGGATTACCCCGTGGCATCAATAAAATGTGGTTTTCATTTTGATACTCGACTGTAAGAATTCTTCATTAAATATATTGTTCAAAATATGCGAGCTGTGGTATAAACATAACGTTTTACAAACACATTATTATCGGCTACAGTGTACATGTAGGTATATGAGTCTTTATAACATTAACATGAGACTAGAAGCTGGACTCTTGTATTATAAAGAACACTAACAAAGATTGCTCTTCGATAGGTAGGTAATGTCGCGCAAATATATGATGTGATCGAAGTGCTATTTTCGCGTGATGCAAGCTCATGGAATGACGATATACCTACTTATTTACAAGTGATGTGGCGTGTCGGAGTTGTAGCAAAACGTTGATATCGAGAGAATATAATGTGCGTTACGTGGCCATTACATGTTGTTTATAGTCGGTACTTGCTAGAAGTTTCGTTTGAAAGTCTTATAATTACTTTCTGCAAAAAAGTGCAATTGCAGTGCTCTATTTGAATGATAGAGACATTTGATTTTTTCTGAAATCGAATTGAAATCTTTTTCAATACTTTTAAGATATATAATATATTGTATGCAGGATTTGACTTATACCCAGGGGAAAATGATGCATTTTTTATATAGACCTATATGGAATAATCGAATATTGAATATCACATTATTGTAGATAAGTCAACTGGTTATATACTGGTCGTATACAAATATTTTTTATTACAATTGCACTCCACAGACATGGCAGAAGCAGTAGAAGTTCCACTAGCTCATGAAGAATTGTCTCGCGCTGGACCCAGCTCGGAGGCCCTAGAGCTGGAGGCAGATGAAAGGAGACAGGAGGAACAACGCAAGAGGGAGAGAGAGCCGCCGATTGTGTTTAGAGATATAGACGTAAGTGATTTAAATTTCCCTGTGTTTGCGGGTAGTGCGCTGTTGTGTACAGGCTCGTCAGTTGTTTGTGAGCTCCCTGCTTGGTTCGGTTGAATGGAAAGTTTGTACATTTGTTGTACGACCCCACCCCCTTTTTTTGTAGCGCATAGTCCCCCAGCGTGCGACGGGGCCCGAGACGGGTGTGTTGCGACACAAACTGTTGCACTTCGTTGTCCGGCTATCCAGGCCTCGTAAGCCGTTAGGTAGGTTTGACCCAGCGCATGGGTCTACGTTACAGTTGGCTCACACGTCCGCCTAATTGACGTTAATCTCACTTGGAAATCTGAGTACTTTGGTAAAGCCTATTAAGAATGAAGGTTAGGCAGCTACTCTTATACGGTGAAGGAATAACATCGTGTAATAAAAATCAAACTCGTAAAATTGTAATGAAGTAGGACCTCTTGTGAGTTCGCACGGGTAGGTACCACTACACTGTTTATTTCTGCCGTGAAGGAGTAATGCGTTTCGGTTTGAAGGATGGGGAAGCCGTAGTAACTATACTGAGACTTTAGGACTCATATTTCAAGATGAGTGGCGGCATTTACGTTGTAAATGTCTATGGGCTCCAGTAACCACTTAACACCAGGTAGGCTGTGAGCTCGTTCACCTATATATGCAATAAATAAAAAGAAAAATAAAACACGGAAAGGCGACTGGTATACGATAGCAGCATCCAACATCGGGGAATAGAGCGTACGTAAGCGCGTGTCGGTTGGTGCTGCGTGCTGCGTGCTGCGTGCTGCGTGCTGCGTGCTGCGTGCTGCGTGCTGCGTGCTGCGTGCTGCGTGCTGCGTGCTGCGGCTGCGAGCGCGCCCGGCGAGTCGGCAGAGATATCTCATTTCTGATAACTTGAACAGCCGATAGCGGAGTTCGAGAAGTTGGCGGACGCTCTGGAAGGCGTGGAGATGTCAGCCGAGGAGCGGCAGAGCCTGGACGAGCTGCAGCAGTACCTGGTGCAGGGGGAGGGGAGCTGGGTGCTGGGGGACGATTTCTTGGAGTTCATGGGTGAGTGAGTGTTGTGAGCGCGTGTGAGCACGTGTGGACGGGCGTGGAGCGGCAGCACTGAGCGCGCTCGTGTGCAGGCGGGCTGCTGGGGGCGGAGCGCGAGGCGGTGCGCGCGGCGGCGGGCGGGTGCCTGGCGGCGGCGGCGCTGCGGGACGACGTGGCGCTGCTGCTGCACCAGGACCGGCGCCAGCACGCGCTGCTGCAGCACGCGCACCGCATCGACGCGCTCTCGCTGCCCGACCAGCGCGCCATCGCCACCTTCGTGAGTGCACTCCTGTCTGTCGATACTCTCTGTGCAGCAATGTGTCTGTGTCTGCACTCCCTAACCAAGTTGAGGGGTCGTTCAAGTATTACGTAAGCAGATTTATTAGAATTATTCACCCCCCCCTTTTCCCCTGTCAGCAAAAGTAAGCAAAGCTCTGACCTCCCATAGTAACGTAAACATTGGTATATGATTTTTTCTACTAATGTATATTAATTTTTTTAATGGTTCATGAGCAGCAGTTATAATTCTAGAAATAAGAAAATAGGGTTAGGATAAAGGATGTTAACGCACATCATATTCACTTAAACAAACTTTATTGGCGCGGAATTCAACATAAAAGAGTTATAGAGTACAAGGGCAGTTCAATAAGTAACCGTGTTAGAAATGACGACACCTTTTTTATTTTTTATTATATCTTATACCTTATACCTATTCAACATAATCCCCTTTTAGAAAGATACCCTTCTCCCAAGGTTTCTGCCATTTTTTTAACTCCTCCAAAAAATATGAATTGTATTTGTATGAGATTTTTTAAAACTTTCGGACAATTTTTGGTATAACTTAGATTTGTCTATTTGCAACGAAATCTTAACAATTCAACTTTGGCGAAATTGAATCAACGGCAACACAAACATTAACTTGCTTTGCTTACAACACGTCAAATTCGTCAATCGTACCCAAATGAAACAATAGATTGATGGAATAAATTTAGACAAGTGAACAGCGCGCGTTAATTCTCTTACTCCCTTACTCAAGGAACGTTTGTGCAACAAGGCATATTATAAAGTTAAGGATTATTTACTAGATGGCACTACGTGGGAATGAGGTGTTCGCTCCTGGCCTTTTCATTTTTCATTATTATTATTATTTATTTGAATTGTATTTTTTTGACTTGTTTTTTCGTATACTGTAAATATGTTTTCTTGTTTAAAAAAAAAAAGAAAATAGTTGAGAAAATACAAAAAAAAAAAAAAGCCCGCTGAGTTTGTTTCGCCGGTTCTTCTCAGGACTGTGGCTTTTTTTGGAACCGGTGGTAGAGATAACATTTTCTTTTACATTTTGACATTCAACAAGTGTGTTTTTGATGACATCCAAGTTGAAATAAATGATTTTGAATTTGAATTTGACTCAGTTAGTTCCAAGCGAGTACTTAAACGTAATCATTATTTATGGGAATCCCCGAAAATGCGTTTCGTTTTCAAGCATAGACAATGTGTAGGTTGCCAATATGTGTAAATAAGTAAATAGCCACTGCTGACGTAATGACCATCTAGACGCCCCCTGTGGTGCTGAGGTTGAGTAGCACGGCCCCCGGGTTGTGGCGGGCAGTGAGGGCGCGCGCTCCTGTTGCAGCTGTGCAACCTGTTCGAGCACGTGTCGTCCTCGGAGTGGCTGCTGTACATCAGCGAGTGGGAGGCGGGCGGCCAGCAGCTGTCCAACATCAGGGTCACTACCAAGGTACGTGGGGCCGCCCCGCCCTCTCCGTGTCGGCAGCTAGACCTGAGTATTAAGTGTAGGCTTGTGGAGAGTATTAAGCGGTAGGCAGCAGCTTGGTTCTGTCCCTGCCATTGCTGAAGTCCATGGGCGACGGTAACCACTCACCACCAGGTGGGCCGTATGCTCGTCTGCCTACAAGGGCAATAAAAAAAAAAGAACGCGAGGAGAACTATAGTGTTCATTAAAAATACAATGGCGGTGGTTTGTTAGCCATCTGGCGAGTCGAAGCGCACGAGTGCGGGGGGATGAAACAAAGTCGTTGAACGCGGCTCCTCGGGTCTCCAAAACAGTCTACTAAAATCTCAGTTGGTCTTTCTTGAAATAAATAAAAACTTCCCTCGTTTTACTGTAACATTATTATATTTCAATACATATTCATACATTCAATTTCATCGCAATACAGGTAACTCTCCCATAACACGATATTTTACAACACGGCTCCACTCTAAAATTAATTATTTTTTTCCCCAAAACCTCTTATAACACGGTACTTCTACAACACGATAACGAGATTTTTGTTTAAAATTGTTTAAAAAATTACATTTTACACAATGAACACACAACATATGAGAATAATCGAATTCGTACTGCTTATTTTTGATGCATAATATAATAAGTAAAAATACATACAGGCATAGTTGAGATGTTTCATTTACAAACATTACTTTCCTTTTTGTACTGACCTCAAGTCTCATGTAACACGGTTTCGCACAGTGTTATAGGAGGGTTACCCGTATATGAGTCCATTGCGTGTAGAATATGTGCGTGTAAGTAAGTGCGGGCGCGTCCGCAGGTGTGCGTGCACGCGGTGCTGAGCGAGGACGCGGCGCTGCGCGCGGTGGGCTCGGCGCTCATGCACAACATCTCCACCAAGGAGGTAAAGACTGTGGTCTGTATCGCTCTCTGCTGCACTTCCTCTTTGTATACTTGTGTATGTACCGCGACTATAGGAGTACCAGCGGTAACTGCGTCACCTTCAGAACCTAATGACCTCTTGGCGCTGGCAATTATATTAGAGTTGATTTTGTCAAGGATGTACTTCACCGTGGAAGCTAGCCGCGAGCTTTGTGACATGGGCTCGTCGGTAACTTACTTACTATTTTTCCACAAAATTATTCATTTTATGGGAACCTTTGTTCTATAATAAACTCTGACGTCCCGTGTTGGGATTCTCGCAGATGTTCGTTGTTGAACCCTCATAAGATGTTTTCATTGAATTATCTATAAACATTTGATACAGATTAAAAACGACATTATATTAGTATTATGGTAACAAATAACAATAATTAGATTTTGTGTGACAAAATGACCTCGAGGTGGGGGCCGGTGGGACCCGGTGGGGGGACCGGTAGGGCCGGCGGGGGTAGGGTACATGAGACAGCGCCGTGTGTCTTTCAGCGCTTCATGGTGGGCAGGGCGCTCCGGGAGCTGCTGCCCAAGCGCGCCAAGTCCAAGGTACTGACAGTAACACAACAGCTTGATGTCGTTTTACTAACCATCGCAAGTCATTTGTCAGCCCGAATATGCTTTAAATGATCACAACTTTTACAAATAAACTAAAAAAAGATTTGTTGTAAATAGTTGAAAAGGACAACAAAATGAAATAAAATATATTAAATTAATAAAATAAAAATTACAGTTGCAATGCACAGTTATAGTAAAACACTTCTTTTCTATTATGTTTTTTGGGTCCGTGGGCCCAATCGGCTAGTTCGAGGTTCCCGCGCCTGGGGCGCCGGCGAATACTTGGAATTCGTTGAAGATGTTAAGGGCCCACCCACTAAAATACTCCCCGGCACTTTCCCCGGCACTCTCGCCCAAAACCCGAGCCCCGTCCGAGACAGAACCCGGGCGAGGTGGTCGCTGTGGGCAGCAATGGGTTGCTGAATCTATTTATCACCGAGCATCTTAAGAACATAATGCGCATGCTCCTAACATACATACACTAACCACTAGCAGTGAGTTAGCCTCGCCTTGTGTCTTAACGCGCTGGAAACTCTATTGATCTAAATGTGTTTATTTGTTACTTTACATACAAAGAGATTTATAAGACAAAGCTAGCAAATTCACAAAACCCATAAAGTTTGCCTCAAAACATTTGCAGTAGCAGATAATCGCTATCAATGAATGATCTATTCTTAGAGCGGCTCAACTGCGCGCGTGAGAGCTCGCTGTCGTCGTCAATGTTTGATAAAAGCTCTAACTTGTGTCATGTCATTATGTGCGCCGCGTACAGCGCTACTTGTAATGAAGTCATGAACATTATGTCCTTACCGTCCTTACAAAAGACGTTCTCACCTTAAAGAAGTCTGTACAGAAAGTTAAAGTATTTTCTTTTATATATTTTTATAATTTCTATCAATTAGAATGTGCGCGGTATTGAATTGTTTCTCTGCCAAGAAATTGTCCAAACTTTGGCAAAAGTAGGTCTTTTTTTTATTGGTTTGATTGGTAGACGAGCTCACAGCCCACCTTGTGTTAAGTGGTTACTGGAGCCTATAGACATCTACAACGCCACCCATCTTGAGATATAAGTTGTAAGGTCTCAAATCTGTCGGCACAGTTTTCGTTTGGGTCAACCAGGGTCTAACTAACATGACGACCGAATGCTCAAAATTTTAAGTAGTCCTCTTGGACTACTTAAAATTCTTCAGTTGGTCCGGCGCCCAGTTGTCAAGTTTATTACCTTGTCGATTGGACGCAAATGGACCAATGTTGTTTTGATGTTAACGTTGAAAGCTGCTGCTAACTCAGCGGTGGTCGTTGCTTACTTTAGTTTCCGGGCGACTGCGAAGTTCAGTTTTAAATCAAAATTTCCATGTCGGAAGTGTGTATGTGGTGTTCACTCCGCACACGTCACTAATGTTGGGAGACGTTTGTGCGGCATTGCTACCGCGACTGAACTCTCATTCCATAATTACTCGTATTTATCGAGTCCATATTGATGAAAAAGATACAAATATAGTGAACACAAAACACTAATCAATAAACAAACGACTGAATTATATTTGCGACTCGCGAAATCCGAAGAAAATACTAAGCAGTGAGCAATACGCATTGAGAGCAATACGATGAAGTTCTTAAGTTATTTGTAATACTAATACACTATGAGACTATGATGTCT
Source organism: Bombyx mandarina (assembly GCF_030267445.1). Taxonomy (NCBI): domain Eukaryota; kingdom Metazoa; phylum Arthropoda; class Insecta; order Lepidoptera; family Bombycidae; genus Bombyx; species Bombyx mandarina. The sequence goes on along the minus strand of NC_143223.1, from coordinate 16,580,194 downwards.
CGAAATGAAAGATTTTATTTATTTACAATGAATAAGAAAGAATTCCAACGTGTAATCATAATTAAATCGTAAATAAGGTAGCGTAATTAATTTTCTAAGTAGAGATTCGTTAACACAATCTGACTTAGGGTGGAAACTCCGTCATACAACCGTAATAACAGTAATAAAAAAACGGCAGCTCATACTAATTTATACACATACTATAATTATATAATACATAAACTACATACAATAAAATCTTCTTACATTTGATAAGATAATAATAGTTTGCAAATTTATTAAACTTTAACAAGCAAGATACGAAATAAGGCAGAGAAGGTTGACAAGGTGTTTAGTCGTTTGTGATTAATTAGCTGCGAGGCAGGGTGTGTGATATAAACGTGGATCCAAGTAGCTAAATTACATCATTTACGTTAACGACACGTCGTAAAGATAAAATGCATTGTAAAGGAAGCATTCCGATGTTGGCGACTGCGACAGGCGACCGCGACCGGGTCGCGCGACTTACTGCTTAGTATGAATTTAACTATAACTCTAAACAACGCAAGCGACCCGGTCGCGCGATCTGTGGGCGTGGCTAGCAAGCGACCCGGCTACGTTGCACGTCAAAATGCCGTCATTTTCCACACATGATGACGAATTAATAATAGATGTAGTGACTAAACCCACCTATATACGATTCAACACTCCGCTCATATCTAGATAATGTTATTCGAGACAATATTTGCGAAGAAATTGGCAAAATTCTTGTTTCCGAAAGCAAGGCAAACAAAATGAGCGTATCATCTTCTTCTTCTTCTAATAAAATCTGTATAGCCCTTTTTCTAGTCCGATACAATTATACTGAGCACTAGAACACAACTGTATACAATAAACACTGCGGGCAGACTGGGCATCGGTCGCGGTCGCTGACATCGGAACATTCCCTCTAGTTGTACGATGGAAGTGAGGGAGATGCCGCCACGTATTACGTCGCGGTGGTGTGAGGCACAGTGCCACGTGTTAAAGCCGCAGGGTGGTAGCACCTAATAGATTATTTATAAATTAATTCGCTTGTTCCGCTTAGTCGTCCGATTCTCATGATGATGTGTTCGTTTCTTTCGACTTTGTTGGTGTTTATAAGCCAGTGTGACCACCATCAGGGCTATTGATGTGCGCTCGTCTCATTTTGAAGATTATAAAAATCTGTCTCGGGAAGGGTAAAGCGATCTTGTAGCACAAGCTCCTTCAAATAGATGGCACCGGCCGCGGCCGCGGGACATCGGACCGCAGTCTTCTGTGAAGCAGTTGTCAGGTCGCGTTCCCTTCGCGTCCTCTCCCAGTTCTGTTTCTGAAAGCATCGAGGTTGTTCAACACACATACTCCGAGAGTCCTAACATCGAAGGCGTGATCTGGTGATAACGTGTAACCGGAGCCCGCTATGACACGGTTGCAGGTGTTCGATGAGGTGTGCGTGGAGCTGGCGATGGCGCTGCTGCAGGTGCTGTCGTGCGCGCCGGCCGAGGAGGAGCTGTACCGCGCGTGCGGCGCCCTGGCCCGCCTGGCCGCGCGCTGCGCCGACGTGCCGCCGCTGGTGGCGCTGGTGGGGCCGCACCCCGCCGCCTTCAGGTGACGTGCCCTGCGCCGTGTGCTGCTGTGACACCGCGCTATTGTACCTACCTAGCAGTACGCGTCGGCGACGCCGCTCCTCGACCTTGAGCCGACCCGTGAACGCCACACTCATATTTTTCGCTTATAATTTCTCAACTGTTACTATTTGTTAAGTATTTATACGTTTGTTTTTTATGTACAGTGCTTAAAGTGTTTTTCACCGTAGTCACATAGTAACAGATAGGTGATATCGCGCGACGTAACTGGGTTGCTCCGGTTGCTCGTATCTCCAATGAAGTACTGGGCAGACAGCGAACATTGCTTTTGCTGTTGAATGTTGTGTTTAGTTCCGAGCACCTTGCAGTAGTTGTGTGGTCGCGGACGACCGAGCTGTTCGTTTGTCGACATTTCAATATTGTGCTAACCATCGTCTATTTTTTTGTACAACTGCGTCAAAGATCTGCTGAGTGGGATCTTTTAAAATGTAAGCGGACAGTTGATACAAACAGCTTATTGCTGTGTGTATGTGTACATCTGTGTTTTGTGTGTTTTGACGGACATTCAAACGAACATTATGTTATATATCCACAGAGGCACGAGTCCCCGCGTCGACGAACAAATAGATCTGATCGTGAAGTACATCAAGTAGCCGGTAGTTGGGGCGCGTCGACACGCTGCAGACGAGGTGCCGCGTCAAAGATTGTTCATTAATTTTATTCCAATTGTTAGAACGTAAACGTCGTGCGAACATCTCATGTATGCGTAAGGAACTCAAAATAAATTAGTAGAAAAGTTTAAGTCAATATTTTAATTAATTAAAACATGAGCCGGCAGCCGCCCGTCTGCCCGCCCGCCGCGCGTTCGTTCCGCTCCTCCCGACAGTTGACGGCGCGCGGAACTTCAAATAAAAATATTGGATTAAAATTTATATGAAGGGCGGCGCCATACACAGCGCGACACCCCGCACTGCGCAGACAGTTTTATTTTTTATTTGAAGTCTCTCTTGTTTTGAGATAATTATAGGTTTCCGATTTATTCGGCACTTTATCGCAATTGTCACACGTGGCCCGCGCCGGCGCCGGCTCGTGGCCCGCTCGTCTGCTGTAGGCGGGATAAAACATTACTTCTTGCTTTCATTGATATTTTGATCTAAAGTTCTTTTTAAAAGTATTTTTTTTGTTTTTTAACAGCTTCGACGTTTCTTTGTAAATAATGTAACACTAGAAATTATAATAATTTATTGGTTAAGATTTCTAGATTAAGTACCTGAATTTATCGTACGGTTTGTTTTCATGAACACGTTTTATGTAATAATAAATAACCAACACAATTTATAAACTGGTTTTATTTCTATGTAAAGCAAATTTAGCCCTTAGCGTCGTCGGGCGTGTGTACAATACAGATGCACATGTATATAATAGAAATAATAAATTTAAATTGACTTTTTCTGGCAAGGGTACAGTCGCTCCGGTGTGAAATAAGAGCTAGTCGTTATGTTATGCTACTAAGTACTACTAACTCGGCATCGGTCACGATGAGTAGTAAAGTTAACGTCTCGGTGGGATTCGGTGAGCACGGCGCCAACCCAACTGCGTTAATGAAAAGCTGGAACCCATCTCTCAGGTTCAACGCGCTTCTGTAGTTTAGATGTGGAAGGGAACTAAACTAAACAATGTGGTTTGTAGAAAGACAACATTAAGCAGCGGCGGCCGGGGCGGACGTCCGGCTGTAACAACAGGTATAAGTCGAAGTCGAACATGACCACCGCGGACGAGAGTAACATTCGCACTTCAGGCGCGATTATTTCGATAATACGTAGAATACGTTAAGTGTACTGATTAGCTCTGTAATTCTTTTGTTAAATAAATGGTAAAACTGGTGTTTATTCTGGCTAAGTTGCGTTAATAGTGTGAAACGTTATTAATATAGTGTTTGTGATTGTTTACAACAAGGATATTCATCGTGAAACTTACATACGAACCTAAAGTTCTGTTTAGTTTCAATACTACAAAGTTTTGGTACCCACACCAAGAAAAAAACAAAAGCATACTTATATTTCTTCTATATATTCAGTTCAAAATATTAAATCACACAAGTTATTAATTACAATACAATTTTATCCCTGCTGTCCATCTGTAAACCACAAGACAATGGCAAAGTGTGGAGCATGTGGAAAATTCTTGTCAACCGCGGACTGTGCGCGTTGTAGTAAATGCAGTGACATCTTCCATAAAGAATGCGTGTCAATCCCATCTACGGGCGCTGCGCCTTGGGGCTGGATCTGCCCTAGTTGCTCAGCGAAAGTACCTCGTGGGGATAATGCGGCAACTCCTGTACGAGGGTTGACAGCTGTCGGGGTGCATCACACTTCGAGCGAGGGAGATGTTGATGCAGATACGATGAATCGGTCGCTGGAGTCTCGTGTCGACCTTGGCTTAGAAATCCGATCTTTTAAGGATGAGCTGTTGGGCCTAAGAACTGACTTGAGAGAGTGCCGAAATGATATCGCTGAGTTTAAGGAGCTCCTCAAGTCTTGTCATGGACGCATCGACGCGGTGGAAGCCCGAGTGCTTGGTCTTGAGGCTCGCCTAGCAGAGAACGTCTCAACAGCAGCAGGTTCTGACTTGGATTCCACGGTGGCTGAACTTCGCATTCAGCTGCGTGAACGCGATCAGGACTTGCTCAGGAATGATATTGACATCATTGATTTGCCGGAAGTTCGTGAAGAAAGCACTTGTCATTTAGTCCAGGTTGTGGCGGTAAAACTGGGAGTGAAACTTGACATGCGCGACATAGTTCATGCGGAGCGGATTGGTACAGTAAGACGCAATTTCATTGAGGGCAACGACAATCGTCCTCGTATACTATCAGTACGACTGGCCCGTCGCTCGGTTCGCGATGCACTATTGAAGGGAGCCCGCGTGCGCCGTAACCTCTCCACTACTGATTTAGATGTACCTGGCCCCGTCCGTACTGTATATTTAAATGAACGTTTGTCCGCATATAACCGCAAGCTGTTTGGTACTACCCGTCAAAAGGGAAAGGATAAAGGTTGGAAGTATGTCTGGACCAAGGACGGACGAATTTATATTCGTCGTGGTGATGGTACTCCTGCGCTCAGAATCAGAGTTCAGGCCGACGTGGAGAAACATTTTGGCCCGGATACAGTTTGATAAAAATTATTATGTACAATATTTTTCCTATGTTTAAGTATAATTTTATTTCAGAAACTGATACTATGTGCTTTGCATTTTTTCTACTATTTATAAACATGTCAATGTTCCGATTTGTTTATTGTTATGGGTTGTATTTGCTATTACTTATTATTATCATTATTAATCAATATTTTAATTGTTTTTCAAATCATTACAACGCAATGATTTGTGGCTTATCTTTTGAGTTTATATACGTTAATGATTATACTTCTACTGTGCGGAGTTATTGTGGTGTTCTCTGGTCTGGGTGGGTGTCTGGATTGAATTTGAATACTGATACCATTTCTTCTTTATCAGATTTTGATAGTTTGGTCTTGCTTAGCGTTTTGAATAAAAACTTTTTAAACAGTAATAGCATTAAAACTGATAAATTAAAGGATTTTTTCCAGATACACCCACACATTCTGCGCACATTGTGCATGTCTCGTTCTGATTGCCTTACTTTTATAAATGGTACGTAACCGGAAAGTAGTGTTTGGTCTATTGAATGCAGGCTCTTTGTCTACAAATCGGGACGAATTTCTTTTGGCCATGGCTCGCCATTCTGTTGACGTTATGGCTATAAACGAGACTTGGCTTAGGTTTGGGGAGGAGGGCCGTGCACCTTGTGTGCCAGGCTACAGGCTCAAGCATATTCCTCGACCAGTTAGTATAAGGGGTGGTCGTGGTGGCGGGGTGGCCTTTTATCTCAGAGCTGATATAAGTGCTCGAGTGTGTAAGCACCCCGGACATTTGGATGTTGAACAGTTGTGGATAACAGTGAATTTTTGCGGGAAAAAGCTATTAATAGGCACTGCATATCGCTCCCCTTGGTCTGATCTGGAAAATTTCCTAGAGGGATTGACCGAAAGTATTGGTGCTATGGCTCCTTATGACAATATAGTGCTTCTCGGAGATTTTAATGTAAACCTATTGGACTGTAATTGTTCTAGAACAAAAAAAAAAAATGAATTTCTAAGCCACTTCAGTCTCTCGCAAATAGTAAGGACTGCAACACACTTTATGAGTGGTAGTAGTACTTTGTTGGATGTTATTTGTAATGACATTGGCGTTAATGATGTCGGGGTTGATTATATTCCCGAACTTGACCACCATGCTTTTGTCACATGTGAGACTTTGATCCGAAAGGAAAGACCAATGTCTAGAATGATAACTTCCCGTCAATTTAAAAATATCTTGGAGGAGTTCTTTACTCAGGATCTAAATATAATACCCTGGTCGAACATCGCCCTCCTGGATGACGTTGACACGATGGTTTACACCTTTTCTATGTTTATTCTGTACCTGTACGATCTCCATGCTCCGCTCAAAACCCTGAAATTCAAAACACGTTCCACTCCTTGGATTACTGATAATGTCCGATTATTGTTTAAATTGCGAGATGCTGCACGCTATAGATCACATGTAACTCAGGTTCATAGTCATAAGCAGTATTATTTAGACCTTAAGAAGCAGGCAGCTAGCGTCTTAGCATCGGAAAAAAAGACCTACTACAACAATTATATTAATAGCAACTTCGGAAACCCTAAAAAGTTATGGAAAAATCTGAAATCTGATGTGATTCCGTCACATCAGGAGAAAGCATTGCCTGAACACCTTAATGACGCTAATGCTATCAATGAAGCTTTTCTGGATGTACCCGGGGTCTGTAGTTCTGACGTTTCAGGATACTCATTCTTTGAGTATTCTAATACATCTCCAAAGTTTACGCTTAAAACTGTCAACCAGGATACGGTTCTTAAGATTATTAACAGCATTAAATCCAACGCTCAAGGCACTGACGGGATAAGCGGTGAGATGATATCGCTCTCACTCCCTTCAACATTGGAGGCGATTACTAGCATTATCAATAAGTCCATTGATACAAATACATTTCCTGCTCATTGGCGATGTTCTGTGGTTAGCCCTATTCCGAAACTCACGCACCCTCAAGCTTTTAAAGATCTTAGGCCTATTAGTGTGTTGCCTTTTCTGTCCAAGATCTTGGAGAAGGTAGTTTACTCACAGGTAGCGGCATATATCGAATCAAATAACATTCTTCCAGAGTTTCAATCGGGTTTCAGAAAAAGCCGAGGAACGGCCGCTGCTCTTACTGACATTGTGGGTAATATTCTCGAGGCTCGGGACAGGAGCCAGGGTACGATACTGACGCTGCTGGATTTCTCACGGGCTTTTGATACAATTAACACTGCCTTACTCTTAGCAAAATTAACTCACTACGGGTTCTCTGATAATGCTGTGCAATGGTTTAGCAGTTATGTGTCGAGTAGAACGCAATTTGTACAGATACGGAAAGAAGATGGAACTAAACTAACCTCTACTTCTAATCCGATTACTAGAGGCGTTCCCCAAGGTTCTGTCCTGGGACCATTGTTGTTTATTTTGTACAGTGCAGATATCATTCAGTGTTTCAAGAATTGTAAATATCATGTTTATGCTGACGATGTACAATTATACCACTCTTTTGATGTTGGAGATACCCCTTCTGCTGTCAGTTTTATCAATGAGGATCTGCAGAGGATTGTCTCTTGGTCTGAACAGAATTCCTTAGTACTGAACCCCTCTAAGTCTAAATACATGATACTAGGCAGTAAATCTCAGATAGCAAAGATTTTATCACTCGATCCTAAGGTGACTGTTTCTGGTAAGGAAATTGATCGGGTGGAGTTAGCATGCAGTTTGGGTTTGACAATTGATCCCGAATTGCGATTCGAGGCCCATATTACAAAAAACTTAAGAGCTTGTTTTTACAGACTGAAGATTCTGTACTCGTTTAGACAGTACGTCAGTGTACCCATTAGGAAGTTGCTTATCGATAGTCTAGTTTTGTCGAAATTAAATTACTGTGATACTGTTTATGGTCCCTGTTTACTCTCGAGAACTGAAAAATTAATACAACGCATTCAAAATGCCTGTGTCAGGTATTGCTTTGACATTCCCGTGAGAGGACACATAACGCCCTATTTAAATGATCACAATATATTGAAAATGGCAGCTAGAAGAAGGTTGCACTTAGCAGTCTTACTATTTGGAGTGATTTCGACACATGAACCTAGGTACTTGTATGAGAAGTTGGATTGGAGAAGTACTCAGTACAGGTATGGCTCACGAGCTACTGTTAAGCCATTGTTGACGCCCAAATACAGAACAGCTGCTTTTCGGGGAGCGTTTAAATACGCAGCTACGCATTGCTGGAATGATCTCCCACCACCTATTCGTCACATTGTAACAAAGCATGGCTTTATTAATCGTTTAAAATCATTTCTTTTGGACTCACAAAAACTAATCTAATTTATAGTAACTAATTTAATCCTAGCTTGTGAAAACTTCCTTTTATTAATTTTTTTTATTTTTTTATTTTTTTTAAGCTGCCCACAGGTTGTTATTACTGTGTGCTTATTATGTTTTGTATTCGGGTTCACCATTTAATTTGATTTTTGTTTTGTTTTTTTCTTAAATTTTTGGTTTTGTTTTCGGGTTCACCATTTAATTTGATTTTTATTTTGTTTTTTCTTAAATTTTTATAATTTACTAATTTTACTAATTTATATCATATTCTGAGTATGTACACACGTACGGAGTCTTCATTCCCGCAAAGAACCAAAGGGAAACGGGGGTGACTGAAAATCAGCGCTGTTCAATTTATCAACCTTGAACAGCAATAGCTGAGCCACCTCCTTTTGCCTTTTTCTCTTTTTTTTGATTTTCTTTTTTTTTGTATTTCATTTTATGATGTGAAAAGCAATAAATGATCTTTATTATTTATTATTATTATTATTAACTGGATGACTGTCCCGCTTTTACTATTTTAATTAGCTTAGAACAACAACGACCTTACTCCTGAAGTGGTATTCCATGTCGTTACATTGCTGATTACTTGAGCTCGCCCAGTGGCCGCTGCACCGAACGCCCTAGTCCCGCGCTCTACGCCGCGTCTCACTATATAATGGTTCGCGACCCTACTGCGGGTCGGGACGGCACGAGACTCTGCCACTCCACCATATTTATATATTTTATATTTTTGCATCATTTTGGTAGATACTGATGATAAAAAACACGAACATGGAAAAATTCCTCATTATATAATATTGTTATAAAGTACTTAGTTATAATTTAATTCGGAGGCGCATTATCATTCCTGCTCTTATCAAGATCGCATAACGTGGATATTGTCTTTATTTGTGTGTGAGTGCTTAACACAACCGCACCGCATTTAAATAAGTTTTCAAGAATGGTATCGTATGTAGTTCAGAATCTGTACCGAGTCCCCGGCCGCAGTCGCCAGTGACGTTACGCGCGACTACACACGGAGCCGTACGAACTGGAACAAAATAAATCTTCCGGACAGAACAGACTGTGCAAATATATTATATACGTCGTTTTTTTATAATAAAAAATAATAATATTTGGATAACAGAATACTGTAAGTAAAAAAGTTGAAGCAAATACCAATTAAAAATGTCTTCACATATTCACAATATTCTTTAAAAAAGCGACGCAGCACGATAATCTTCTTAATGTGGCCACATCTAACCCAGTCATCCGACCCGGGCGATGGGGCAACGCGTAGCCGCCGTCTCCCGCAACATGTCTGGTCGCATCCCCGGACACACTCGGTCCTTTTAGACTCATCAAGCAGCGGTCGCGTGTCAACTAACCCATAGACACAACACACTGAATTTTTGGTCAGATTTTCTTAGTGGATCGTGAGTCATATCCGGTACTAAATTCAGCGAAACACTACATTTACTAGGGCCGACTTCCGAGCTTTACACTTTACGCTTCCGAGCGTAGCTGGAATAGTTCCTTAGATTACCAGCGATCGGCACTATACAGAATGATAGAATGGGAGTTAGGCGTCTCGTCACACCGAAGCTAAACACGACGATCCAGTCTGACAGCAGTTACGTTCAAAGTAGTGCGAGGGATGCTGGACTAGCAGCTATCGTAATTATAATATTAAATAAGATAGAAAAACGTGTTTAAATTGCGGCGAACCTTCAACTATCACATAAGATATTTCACATTATTTACACCCTAAGCGCTACCGGCTACCGCAGACTATCGCCCTGCTGCAACCACAGCCGTCACCCATGTCAGTGATAACGTTTACAAGTTGACAGCCGCAATAACATGTTACTTTTACATTCATAAAAAATAAAGCCCTTGACAAGCACGTGTAGAGATATATAATTTAAAAAGTTCCATAAACATAGTAAAAATTTTAAATGTAAATAAATTAGATTTGTGTCGCAAGAGTAACTCGACGGGCATCAATATACGTGTTACTCCGTAATGTGTGAAGATTGAAAAATATATTAGCTGTTTTATGTAACGCAACTGAGAGACCAACTTCAAAACAAACAGACGTACACATGTCGCGGCGCCGCGGCCTCCCACTGACGGATTGAACTGGGAGCGCTGTCTCATCAGTTTGTCCGTTCACCAACCCTGATTAAAGTGATAAAATGGCCGAGTTCTAAAAGTGATAATTTGATTCGTGAGTCCCGGCTCCCGGACCAGCTCTGCTCTTGTCTTGTATCAGTCGCGCCATTCAACTGTCACTACCCAACTGTGAATAACATACATGATGTTAGCAATTATATGTTGCTATGCAACAGTGAGTACATTTATTTATTAAACGTGCAACCGAACTCACGAATCAGAAGTGTAACAAAAACTAGAAATAATAACAGATAAAACAGTTACGCTACGTTTCAATGTTAATGTAGAATCGCAAAAAGATAATGTAACTGTTTGTCTCCAAAAATATGTAAATATGTGAAGGTTTTCATAACAAAATCACACGACGCGTGCGCAATACACACGTACATATATATGTGCCTGTTACAAGCATCACTATTATCACTAATCAAACAGTTGCCGGTGAGCCTGTAACACCATCGGCGTGGCACCAGCGCCTGGTGACGTTCACGATTTGGTGACTTATCGTAGCTTAGACGAATGGAGGAGCTCACGGCCCACCTGGAACTCCCTGTTTTCCAATTACAGCACAAGAGCGCATTATGCGGCATAATGCGCTCTTGTGCTGTAATTGGAAAACGGCCATTAAGTGGGTACCGGAGGAAATAACTACGTGATTACCGGCGCCCGACTTGTGTCTTAACGCCTATGTTGTAGTGTGACGGCTGCCTACTGCTTCGCGCCAGAATTGAGCAGTGTGATGGTAGTTACCGGAGTGCGCTCACAAAACGCCCTACTGCCAGCAGTTACGCAAATTATCTTTAGCGGATTTGATGTTTATTACACGATGTTATTCCTCTATCGTGAAAATATTTCGTAACCATAAACTTTGGTCATCAAAAATGCTATCTGCCTATAGGCTTCGAACACCGACATTGGCACATGGTTTGTTGCGCGTAGATCAGGCTTATCTTTTGAGCCACAACGAATTTAAGCTTTAATAAATTACGGTCCAGCTCATCTCGTGTTTGTTGGAGCTTATGAACACAACATGAGTACTTACCGCCACACGTCTTGTGACATGATCTCTATGTTGGATAACTATAACTTGGATTAACTGTATTTGTTATATTTATTCAAAATATAAAATACATTACTAAATATCCAAAACGATTGCACCTGTTGTGAGTCGGCGCGGGTAGGTACCACCGCCCTGCCTATTTCTGCCGTGAAGCAGTAATGCATTTCGGTTTAAAGGGTGGGGCAGCCATTGTAACTATACTGAGATCTTAGAACTTGTATCTCAAGGTGGGTGGCGCATGTACGTTGTAGATGTCTATGGGCTCCAGTATCCACTTAACACCAGGTGGGCTGTGAACTCGTCCACTCATCTAAGCAATAAATAAAAAAGAAAAAGAAAAAAGTGTCTTCAAGAGGCATAAATTAATTAATAGAGGTTTAAAATGTAGGGGTTCGAACTTATTGGTGGGAACAGTGAGAGCATCATTTATCCCTTTCCATGTGACATGTGTCTTCGTGCTGTTGGAACACGTGTCGACACAGTGCGTTCTTTGTCTAGCATCAAATTGAGACTCTTATCACTTCCTTATTTCTGCGCAGATTTAAATTTTTTGTTGATCAGTTTGTATTCATCGTTAGTTTTATGAAGCAATATAAAATAAGTAAGCACCCGGATTGGAATCACTGCGTCGCGGCGTCGGTTCTTAGTTAAACAATAGATATTATGTGCACGGTATTTTATTTTGTTAATGTTTTACACCAAAACTTAAATACGGCAAGCGCTGCAACTCACAAAATGTGAGTTTTGATTAAAACTCACATGATAACTAACAGTCGAACAAAAAGAAACAAAAAAGCTATCAGTAAAAGACGCGGCTCAAACTTGAGTTTGATTTATTTAAGGTTCGCGCTTTGAACAGTTTATAATTTCGTGATTACCGAGGGCGGATACAGAAGAACTAGTGGTGCCAGATTTATCTACAAATTGCGAAAATTACAGAAAGCACTATATAATTACATATTACTATAACGGCGTTGTATACACATTGTAGGTGTGGAGGGTAGTAATTAATTTATTATGTAAAATCCGATCAATTGAAATTTACTATGTGAACTGGAATTGACATAATAATATCTAATATGTTTACTTGAACAAAACAATTTTTTTTCTAACAAGTACCTAAATAAAAAATATAAAACATATTCCATAAAGACCCATGTCCCAGTGTCATTCTGAAAATAAATGAGACCATACAGCCATACCAGTCAATCGATGTTTCATAGATCTCAAAAACTATTCAATGTATGTATTTAATAATATATTTGTATGCTTAAGGTCTAATCGACGAATTCAAATGAATAGAGAAACAATGGAAACTAATCCAATTGCCTAAGATAATCATCGTAATCATTAGCATAGGATAAGAAAATTATTTGAACAACATTTACAATTTTTTCTAACCTAATGAAGTAATCTAAACGAAAAAAATATTATACAGAGAATGACGATAGGCGGCAAACATGTCCAAGTGCGAAGGTGACACTCGTGCAAATCTCAAGAAAAACAGATGAATTCAATTCCAAAGATAAGTGAGAATTGTTTGTTCGGAGTGTTGACTCCAGCAGGCTCGACGCTCGCTTGATAAGTCGAGTAGCAGCAGAGTGCGCGCAGCCGCCAGCGCCGCCAGTGCCGCCCGACCAGTGCCCGCTGTCAGTCCATGAACCACTACACACTACATACTAAAACTGAATGATGAATGTGGACGACGGACTCCCGCTGACGACGAGCGATAAACAGAACCGCACTTGGCGTCGGCTTGTGAAGAAGAGACTGCCGATCTTGGAGTGGGCTCCGCAGTACGACCGCCTGACGGCCGTGGCGGACTTGGTGGCCGGGGTCACACTGGGCCTCACCCTGGTGCCGCAGAGCATTGCATACGCATCTCTCGCTAACTTACCTGTTCAATATGGATTGTATTCTTCTTTTATCGGTGAGTAGAATCAGGAATATTTATCTAGAGATGTAACAATGTCTATTCCATTTTGCAGCCTTTCCACATCTTTGTCGCGTCTTGTAACTCTTATTTGTTTATTTTTTTCCAAATAGGATTTTAAATGCGCCTTTTTATAATGGAACGTGAATGGCAATTAAATGTGAATAAATAAAATATTATTTCCACCACCAATAAAATATTATGAAAATATTTACTATTCAAATTCATCAAAATCAAATTCAATAACATAACATATAACTTATAAACCCAAATAAGTCTCAGATACTGGGCGATAAGGCAACTAATATTTGAAATAGGTTTTTCTCCACAGATAAGGACTGCATAGATGCATCAAATGTTTATTTATTTCTTATCTATTACGCAAGTGGTGGAATTATTTTTAAAGTTTATCTTTTCGAGTTACTTTTGTAGATCTATTATTTACTATTAGTGTTACGACAAAACTCCATTTCCACCATTGTAGTTTCCGTGTCACGTGCTAAAAATGTTTTTTTAAATAAACACCCAATGTTTTTGTTTGTTCTCTTTAAGTTATGCAAAAATTTTAGAGAAATGACGAGAACGGAGTTTATTATGACATTCTAACGAATACTACTAGCTAATAACATCCAGACAGCCTCCATGCTTATCTATTTTCTGCGTAAAGTAACAATAACAGATGCTGTTATTAATACTACTACTCTGACATAGACCCTGACCCTAACATTCGAAGTGTTGGGCTATTTGAACAGGCCTTAAGAACAACTAATTTTACTGTACAGTGCTGCATAAATTTTATTTAAAATTCACTGATTGATAAATATGTTGACAGAAGCAAAGCAAAGGGTTTTTTATTAGACCCCCAAGGTTCGCCACAGTATCCAGTCCTGCGCAGCCTGCATCCAGCGAATTCACGCAACCTTTAACAGGTCGTCGGTCATCTCGTGGAAGGCCTACCCGCGCTACGCTTAGGTTCTAAGCACCCCATTCCACCATTAACTTGGCCGCTATCGTGACTGTACCGTGAATAGCGGAACTGGCGGGGACTGGGGCCATTTTATATTTTTGTCAGCCATTTTTAGGGGGTTTCCATAATCGCCACCCTTGGCATTCGTGTAGGTGATTGCAGTATATTTCTATAATACTTGAAGAACGCTGCTGCATATTTCATGGAGGATCCCTTAGCCGCCTCTTTCGACACACGCGGGAGGAGATGGGGAGGTGCTAGTCTTTTTCGAGGCCAAATAGACATTCATTGAACTAAATTAATATAAACGGATGAGCCGGTCCCCGCCTTATATTGATCCTACCTTCTTAGAAAGGTTCACTTAAAGCAATGATGACAGAATGCTTGAATAACTGGATTTTATAATAAAAAATCTTTAATCTAAAAATCGTTCAGGTCTGTAGACACGGTAAGCGAAGGTTTATACTCTTACAAGTACCATATACGTCAAGTGTTCATTTAAATTCTATGCTCGTTTGCAAATCGACGCCATTAATGAAATGTTATTGACATTATTAATAGCATGACGGTTGCGTTAAAGGCTCGGTTTTTATTAGCAACTAAAGGTATAAACTCCCGGTCTACCTGATGGTTACAGCCAAACTTCTGACTACGGCTGAAGACTTCTTTAAACCTACTTTAAAGGGTGTTTCGCACTAAGATCTACGAATTCAAGCCGCTTGCCACCGAGTTCTGCTGAACCTAGATAAACGGTCGACGGAATTTAGAGAGCACAATATCAATACTGCTAGCCACCTTGAGATATGAGGTGGACGTTTCAAACTTATTATTACGAGCTGGGGTCAGGATATATAATAACCCATCGCCGTAATCACCGGCAACACTATAGGCCAATGCATAATAAGCTGGTACAATATTCAGTGAACACTGCTGTCGAATTCTTGGTTAATTTTGACTGTCTTTGGTCTGTTTTCACTTAAACACAGACAAGTCAATCATTGCCACGGAAAAAAGGTGGAGTTCATTCTGAAGCCAGTTGGAGCCACTAGTAAAATAACATTCGGAAAGGCACTGCAGCAAGTAAGTATGATTTATGGAGGCGAGTGACGATAGGCGACGTAACTGAAACAACTAGCTCAACGCAAACAATTTTCCAGAGCACGCCTACACATAATTTACAAAAGAAAATTCCGTTGACTATGAAACACGGTTAATTTAAAATTTAATACGCAAAGCTCAATTAAATAGAAGATATCACTTTATTTACGCATGTACCTATCTATATACTATATCCACAAAACTTTTATTCTCAACAAATGAACGAAATGATAGCCTATTTCAGTTAGATTTCTTTTTTATGTTCACGTTAAAATGTGACATTGCTACAGGGTTTCCCCAGTAGTATATGTTGACAGACGTGTTTCTGATAAAATTTCCTAAATTTAATTTTATAAGCCTACGTGGTTTTAAAGGTAAACGACATAGCTCTTGTTTTCTTTCAAAAGGTAGAAAATCTACGAGCAAGCGTTGCGCTCAGGACGTTTCTTATTAGATCGGGAATCAAGTTGTAGCTTTGTAAAAAGTAAGATTTTTAAGATTATTGCTACGGAATAGAAGAAATCCACTATTCAATATTCGGAAAAAAACCTACATCGCGCTAAAAACAAGATAAGTTTGCAGTTTTGTGATCCACGAGTTCCGAACGTCAACAAGTTAGTTTACTGATAGAACTAGCCTGCCCGGTGGAGAGTCTTCCGTCTGTACTATCCCCTAAATCATCTTTATATTATAATTGTGTTTACTTGCTTCGCTGTTATTGCGTAAGTGCTGATAGTTTCATTTACAGCAAGCAAGAACACGCAATGACAATAAGTACTTCGACTGTAACAATAAACCTGTTCAATATCATCCACGACGCGGCGACGTCCAGTTTATTGATAAAGTTTTAAATTTTTATAATTTTTTTTATAATATTTTTCGGTAGGCAGCGACTTGGCTCTGTCCCTGCCATTGCTGAAGTTCATGGGCGACGGTAACCACTCACCATCAAGTGGGCCGTATGCTCGTCTGACTGAAGACGATATTTATATAAATTCTACCACCAAACTAAACTAATGTTTTGCGAGGCGTCGCTCAGAGGAACCACAACTTGGAATTCACCGCCTCTTGAGTAATTCTAGTCCAATATCTACTCCACCTTGTCGGTAGTAATTTCTTAGTTACCGGAGCGAATAATAGATTCGCGTGAGGAGCCGATAAGACGGTAATGTCTACCTGCTCTTCACTGAGTCCATCGAGGTTTTTTTTTTGGCGGGAACCTTAAAAAAGCCCGGTTCAGGAAAAAAATTTTTTTTGCTATTTCATTTTAAATTAATCTTTAGTTTCTTTATTAAAAATTGGTACAAAACAAAGGTGTTAGGTGTGTGAATCTGTGAGAATGGTGGGAAACGAGGGGGGCGAGGATAACCCGCCCACCTCACACAAACGTCCACGACATGAGGTCGGAGACGGAGGGACTTCGACGGACTGTGGTGATGGCGGCGGCGGTGAACGGTTTGACTATTCACCATATACTAAGCCCGATTATAAGAGACTATATCCGGAAATGCCACATATATAGACTTCAACGTTTTCATTGAAACCACAAACAACAATGATAGAATAGGCAATAAGAGCCCTATCTATCTTAACCATATATTTTCAAGTGAAGTAAAAGGAGTGACAGCTATACAATGCATAAATGCAAATAAAATAGCAGTAATATTTACACAGTTTAATACAGCGAATAATTTCATTAACAACAACACTTTTCTCAACAAACACGGCTTTAAAGCATTTATTCCGGCTGCGCAAATAGAAACAACAGGTATAATCAGATATGTAGGTACCAGCAAACATTTCAAACAAAGACTTATACACTAAACTATCTTCAATTTATCAAATAATAGCTATAAGAAGATGCACAAAAAAGGTGGGGCAAGAGCGAGTACCATTACATACAGTGAGCATTACATTTCAATTATTTACAATTATTTGCTTTATCACAATTTTTTTTAGGATGTTCTTCATCCTGGAACTCATTCGTGAGCATCGAAATTCACCGAGTATAACGATCGAATAAACTTTCAGTCAAAGAGAAAAAATCTAATCTTGATAGTTTGTCCTGGTTGCTTCTTTTTTGAAGCCGAAAATATAATTTTCCAGGTACAATGCTGTACGTCATCCTGGGTACAGTCAAAGAGGTGTCGATAGGTCCGACGAGCTTGATGGCGCTGTTCACCCTTCAGATCTGCCGAGAGCTGCCCATTGAATTCGTGGTACTACTCACGTTCCTTTCCGGATGTATCGTCTTTGTTATGGGACTTTTGAGATTGGGTGAGTTTCAAAATTATAAAGTTCTCTTCGGCTGCTACAAATGATTATTTTTTTATTGCCCTTGTAGGCAGACGAGCATGCGGCCCACCTGATGGTGAGTGATTACCGTCGCCCACGGACATCAGCAATGCCAGGGGCAGATATGGACAAGTAATAAAAAGTACCTGTTTTTCTTCATTTGTTATAAGCTATGTTTGAAAAATTTACTAATAATTTCTTGCAACCAATCCTTAAATTACTCTATGATGATGATGAATGTTATTTTCGCCATTAATTTAAAAACTTTAATAGAGAACTTTTTTTTGCTGCACAATAGATCAGCATTCGATCTCACGGTCGGCCTAGTGCATAGAGGTTACGGAAGCTCATAAACATCACAACAAGACTGCTTTGCGGTAGAAAAAAGGCGGTATGGTGATACCTACCCCTGCGCACACACAATACGCCACTGAAATTATCATTGAAATTATTAATTTTACAGGTTTAATTTTATTACACGACTAGCTGTATGCGTCCGCTTCGCTGGGCATTTAAAGTTAACATTATTATTTCTCACCCCCGCAAACATTCTCATCATTAACGCCCCCGCAACCCGCCCCATTCAGTAGTTATAACGGAACACCCGTAAAACCACTGTAGTTTTATATATTAGTATAGATGTTATTTTCGTGAAAGTCGTTTGTGAACAGGTCGTATCTGTTTAGCCTGGTCTAATCCCGTTATACTCACAGTGACTTATTGCTCTTTTCAGGTTTCCTAGTAGATTTAATATCACCTTCAGTGACGAGCGGCTTCACGTCAGCGACCGCAATTATCATCGTCGCCGGACAAGTGAAGGGGCTGATAGGACTGAGCTTCATCGCGGAGTCGGTGGCGGACAACGTGTACTTCGTGGTCAGCAAGTGGAGGGACATAAGGCTGGCTGACTGTGCACTTGGGGCCGTCTGCTGCACCGTTCTACTTCTCTTGCGGGTGGGTAGTATTTGGGAATTTACGAGTATATGTCGATGAAAAATCGTCATTTACTGGTGGTAGGACCTCTTGTGAGTCCGCACGGGTAGGTACCACCGCCCCGCTTATTTCTGCCGTGAAGCAGTAATGCGTTTCGGTTTGAAGGGTGGAGCAGCCGTTACCTAAGCAATAAAAAAAAAAAAGAAAAAAAAATGTTTTATACGACATGCAGCCGCGTCCGTGCGCTCTCTCTGCTGTAACTCTTCTAAAGAGTTGTCAACGCTATATGTATTTAAGTAGTTATATAGCTATAGGCTTACTCAGAACGTCTGACACTATAAAATGTACTAGATAATGTTTTATTAAAATACAATTACCGAGAGCCACACGCTCTTTGGGTTGTAATTTTGAGCGGTGTTCGATGTCAAAGGAAAATTTAAGTTGTTCTTAATTATTGGGAGTACACAAGAGTGTCTTTGGCATCGTGTGACGACCCCTGAGAGCTGAGACGTGGCCTCCAGCATGCGCAGGGCGGAGCGAGTGCTCAGTGGTAGCAGCGGTTTGGCGATACCACAAGCGAAGCCAACATTATGAACCTTAGAATCAGATCTTGTGAAGAAGCTTGGTTACGATCAAGAAGATGTAACTGCACAATATGAGAATACAACTTAATAAAATAATTATTAATATCATTCTTTCTGGTCGTTCCCTCAATGCTGAGGATCGTGACTGTACCTATATCAATCTTCTCCACTCGGTCCGGTTCTGTGCCATATGTACCGCTCCCTGTATCTGGCATTAATATCATATACAACTTTAATTCGAGTCATATTTGCGCGGAATTAATGCAATTCAAATTTTAAAAAAAGCGTTTGAGATAAATTTTAATTGGTTATTTGCTTAGTTTGACGTTATCACTACACATCAAACAATTATTTTATCCTTCAGAAGCCTGTTTGCTGCGAAAATTAAATAGATCGCTATAAACGTATTAAGGTTATGGACCTTTTGTTAAACATAAGCATTTTAGCGAAAAATTGCACAATACCATATATAAGATAAATTAACGTCAAAATGTTGCAAGCTGTGTCCTCATTCATAATACGTGTTTAACGTCACTTAAAATCAGCTGCCTACAAAATCACACCACATAGGTATATCTTATTCTGCAGCCCTATAAAGATAACACTATAAAAGTTGTCAACCTATTATGTTGTTGCTATATGTTATATTTTAAGAGATTTACAGATTTTTTTTTCCGGGTAGGGGGCCGAACCTCGTACGAGGTGTCCGCTCCCGGGGCACGCGCCGTGTGTGGGACCTGACGGTCTGCAGATGTTGGGAGCGGACCGCGGGCCCAACGATATACGTTAACCGCTACTTTAACAGTAACGATAATTAAGCAGACATGTATTGAGCACCTTTGTAATCGTATCAATAAAATCGGTCATGTCAATTCTGAATAAAAGTAAACAGGCACGAGCAAAAGCGAACCTTAATTTTTAAGACTGTTAGATTGAATGTCTTCCGGCTCGAGAGTCCGGCAGCGCCCGGCACTGCCGCCAGTGAGTGTTCGGGCCCATTGATAGCACAACGCGAGCACGAGGACGTGGGGACCTAGTTTCTTAATAATCTTTTTTTTTGTTCGAAGAATTTTATAGATAGACACCTATCCAATCCTTCTTCTTTACTAACTGATAACGTTTTGTATTGACTCAGTTAAGCGTTCGTGTTAGCTATCAGTAAGTTCTAGTGAATTCTTTACAGCAGCTACTAGTAAATATTGTGTATTTCAGAAATTGAAAGACGTGCAAGTGAGCCCCAAACAGACCAAGTTGAAGAAGGCTCTGTGGCTGGTGTCGATCAGCCGGAACGCCATCGTCGTGCTCGCGGCTTCTGTCTTCGCTTTCTACACACACAATCCTCAGAAACCAATGTTCAAGTTGTCAGGTAGCACCGTTACAGTAGAGGTACAGCTTCGATCGTATTGCGGATCTGGAGATAAACCGCTACAAACCCTCACCAGCTCGCGCTGTGGCCCGCGCGCATGCCGAGGTCAGGCTAACTAAGGCTATTGTACCTAGTCAGGTCATAAGTATTGTCACACAGTAAAAACTTTTCTTTTAGAATGCTGGCCACAAAAAAGTTTATTGAATTCGAATTTCGAATTGTTCATGAAAATAAAAATGTATACTTTTAGAATTTTTACTCATTTTTAAATATGGAGTGGACGCTTAAAGAAGACCGTGTTGCAGTTATTGCTTTTTTTTTTTTTTTCCTACCTATGCTGATAGCCTTGAGAGGCTATTTCAGCGTACCCTAGCTTGTGTAGGTGAGCTCGCGGGGCTCAAACCGGAGAATTGCTAACACCGCCCTAGCAAGAGCAGTGCTTCGCAGAATCTACCACCGGATCGGAAGCGCGACCCACTGAGAAGATCCGGCGAGAAACTCAGTGGGCTGTGTCTGTGGGTTAGTTCGCTCGTCGAGCCCTTCGTCGCAAGCGACGGGTTCGACGAGGACGGTGACCGGTGCTTGTATTGCCTAAAAGCACCGTTAATGGAT
Source organism: Bombyx mandarina (assembly GCF_030267445.1). Taxonomy (NCBI): domain Eukaryota; kingdom Metazoa; phylum Arthropoda; class Insecta; order Lepidoptera; family Bombycidae; genus Bombyx; species Bombyx mandarina. The sequence continues at coordinate 16,559,096 of NC_143223.1, read as the reverse complement.
CAGGAGGATCCGTGATGACGTGCTTTGGGCGACGTCGACGGCTTACCAATCGGTCTACAGGATCGGGTATGTAATTTCCAGCGGCTACGACGAGAGGGTTCTCATGTCGTGCCGCCTTCTCAAAGTGGCGCAACGATGCCGACTGTAGATACTTACTGACGGGGTCGAGCTCCAGGTCATCGTGGAGGTCCACGTTCCTCTGGAACCATGGTGCTCCGACGGCTATCCTGCAGAATCGGGATTGTATAACCTGAAGGGGTTTCAAGTTGGTGGGGGCCGCGTGAGCGAACACTACGCTTGCATACGTCATGACGGGGCGTATGCAAGTTTTGTAGAGGGTTACCTTGTTTCGGAGGGACAGTTTGCTTCGTCTACAAAGCATTGGGTAGAGTCGTCCTAGTATAAACGCGGCGCGATCGCGTACCGTTTTTACGTGGGGACGGAATGTCATCCCTCTGTCGAGGGTGACGCCTAGGTATTTGACCTTCGGGGCCCACGGTATGGGCTGGTCAAAGAGAGTGATGGGGCTAACGGCGGAGGTGTTTACGCGCCTATTGGGGAGTGGGGTGCTCGAAGTGGTATTCGGAGGGCGACCCCTTTTGAATAGCACCGCTGTGCTTTTCGTGGGGTTGATGTCTATTCGCCACTTCCGGAACCACTGTCCCATGGTGGTTACTGCGATCTGGAGTCGCCGATGAAGCAACGACATCTTCCTACACGAGTAGTAGATAGCCGTGTCGTCGGCGAAGAGCGCTAGATGGGTTTCCGGAGACCGGGGTATATCGTTGATATACAAACTAAATAGTAACGGGGAGAGTGCGGAGCCTTGCGGGACTCCGGCAGTCAGATGACGGGGACGAGAACGAGTTCCCTCTACTCGATATCGAAACGAACGGTTCGACAAGAAGTCTCGTATGATGAGCACGAGTCTGTCTGGCACTCCCATGTTGTACAGTTTGTAGATCAAACCGTTGTGCCAGACTTTGTCGAACGCGCAGTTATTGCGTTGCATCGTTGCGGTTACGCGCCAATTAAAATTTTTAACATACTGAAAACTTTGAATATAACCAAAAGATTCGTTTATCGTACCATCAAACGATACAATGAAGACTCTAGTGTAGATGACAGGTCAAGAAGTGGTCCCCTCGGTCTGTTAGGACTCCAGCAGTGATAAAAGCTGTGAAGGCGCGAATTCAAAGAAATCCCAAACGTAAGCAGAAACTGTTGGCCCTTCAGATGGGGTTAAGCAGAACCACGGTGAAAAGGGTGTTAAATGAAGACTTAGGGCTTCGGGCATATCGAAGAAAAACAGGACATCGTTTGAATGCTCGTCTAATGGACCTGAGACTGAAGAGATGCCACGCTTTGTTGAAGCGGTACGCGGGAAAAAAATATCGGGAAATTCTTTTTTCGGATGAAAAAATTTTTACCGTAGAAGAGAGTTACAACAAACAAAATGATAAGGTGTACGCACACAGTAGTGAAGAAGCGAGCAACCGTATTCCGCGTGTCCAACGAGGTCATTTTCCATCCTCGCTCGTGGTATGGTTGGGAGTTTCTTATTGGGGCTTAACAGAGGTACATTTTTGTGAGAAAGTTGTAAAAACGAATGCAGTTGTGTATCAAAATACAGTCCTGACGAACCTTGTGGAACCTGTTTCTCATACCATGTTCAATAACAGGCACTGGGTATTCCAACAAGATTCGGCGCCAGCTCATAGAGCGAAGAGCACACAAGACTGGCTGGCGGCGCGTGAAATCGACTTCATCCGGCACGAAGACTGGCCCTCCTCCAGTCCAGATTTGAATCCGTTAGATTACAAGATATGGCAACACTTGGAGGAAAAGGCGTGCTCAAAGCCTCTTCCCAATTTGGAGTCACTCAAGACATCCTTGATTAAGGCAGCCGCCGATATTGACATGGACCTCGTTCGTGCTGCGATAGACGACTGGCCGCGCAGATTGAAGGTCTGTATTCAAAATCACGGAGGTCATTTTGAATAAACTTTAGTGTCATAAGAATCTATGTTTTGTTAAGTTAATTTTGGTGTATGAATGGTTAAATAATGAATAAACTTGTTTCAATTATTTTACATTAAACATGTGACAGAATTTATGACCTGACTAGGTATATACGGGGAACTAGCTCACAGCATGTCGGTGTTGAGTGGTTACCGGAGCCGATAGAAAGAAATATTGTACATGTTTTTCCTAACTAAACCTAATGGGCTATTCCATCTTGGCACGAACGGCATCAATTGTGGACTCTCCAATCTTGGACGCAGGCACAGTGGTCATATCAAACCCTGCGCGTGGCGTACGGCTTTAATGCCCCCCTTCAAGTAACCCCGCCCGAGGTCAGAATCCGGTCAGAGTAGGAAAGTTCCCACGGCCAACATTACAACCAGACACACGGCGCCACCCCGAGGACGATAGTCGACGACCAACGATGCCGGTCTCCGCGGTACGGCGGCACTACCCCGCTGTGGTTAAGATAGGTCAACCGCTATCAACCAAATTACTTTATGGGACAAGTTGAAGTGACTAATTGAGTGCCGTTATGCTGCTTTGTACAAGGAATGTTGTTCACTATGTAAATTAATTAAATTCAAGACACGTGTTCCAGGTCTAGTGGAGCCGGGCCTGCCCCCACTCTCGCTGCCGCCGTTCAGCGCCACCCTGCACAACAGCACGCTGCGGCTGCAGGACATGGTGCTCCACCTCGGCAGCGGCGTCCTCATGCTCCCGATAGTCATGGTGCTTGCCAATATTGCCATCGCAAAGGCTTTTTGTAGGTTGAGAAATATTACTTGTTGCGCTTTCAATTTTATTCCTTATAATATTCCAAAATTCTTTTAAATTTTTTGCTTAAGAGTCACGAGAACAGAAAACCAAGTCCCGTAACCTATCACCTAGAAATGTATCTAACGTGATGTCTGACACTTGTAGCTGTTGGTGAGAAGCTGGACATAACTCAGGAGATGATGACCCTGGGCCTGTGCAACATCGCCGGCTCGTTCGTCCACGCCATGCCCACGTGCGGCGCCTTCACCCGCTCTGCCGTGTCGCACTCCAGCGGCGTGCGCACCCCCGCCGCCGGACTCTACTCCGGTACGGCGCCGCCCCTCCCCGCGCCCCCCGCCGCCGCGAGGTCCCGGGCACGGCGAGCTGATTAGCAAACATTTTACCGAGTTGAATGAAACACTAACTCTAAATTCACATTACTCCTAATGATTAACAGAATTGGGACGAACGTGTCAGTCCACACTCCTGTTGTCCTGATGCTCAGCCGATTGTCCCTGAACGGAAAAGCCATTGCCATTCAGTGATTCTTGCTAGTGTGGCATTCTTCGGAGGGGAGTGATGTGGCGGGTGGCCATTATACAACGCAAGATAATTAACAGATGCCTGAATCTCGCTTACGACATTTTCAAGATAAAGCGCATATATACAAGTTCCGAACAACAACATTCGGACCGTCGGTCTACCGAGCAATATCACCAGCTCGGTGGAAGATCTTCCCTTTGTCGTATATATCTCTACACTAGTATTAAAGGTCTCGTTACCAGATCATTAAATTTACAAAAAATTAAACTAGATAGTGTATAAAAATTAAGTCTCAAATGTACGGGATTTTCTTAACCTAAGAATCAGATAAAATATTGCTTATTGACGCAACGCTGGACCAGCGGGATGCGGGATGTCGGGATGCGCTTCGCACGATTTTTGTTAATAAAATTTAATATATTTTATTATGTGTAGAAGAGCACATATTACCTAAGATCAGTTGCCCGCGGGGGTCAATCTTGAAAGCTGTCAATAATAAATAATAATAGGAAATTTGACCTTTAATATAAGCTTATCTTGTAGCCGAGACAGTAATTCGTTATGTGCAATAGAGAAACAGCACATGTAAAATTAATCAAGATAATGAAACATAATAAATAAGATCCAGTCTTAGTTGATCTGCTATATCTAATGCATATTCTGCTTCCAGGTATAATAACGCTGCTGGCGCTGGCGTTCCTGACACAATACTTCTACTTTATCCCAAGGGCGTGTTTGTCGTCGGTCCTCATCTGCGCGGTCATATTCATGGTACGGCAGTCACGCCACAGTTTTTTCCTATCTAAGCTGATGGCCTTGAGGAGGCTATGTCAGCGTAACCCTAACAAGTAGGTGAGCTCACGGGGCATAAACCTGACGACGAGACCTGACTAGTAAGAGCAGTGCTTCGCAGAATCTACCACCGGATCGGAAACGCGAACCACTGAGAAGATCCGACGAGGAACTCAGTAGGCTGTGTCTATGGGTTAATTTACTCGCCCTTCGTCGCAAGAAACGGGTTTGACGAGAGTGATGACCGGTGCTTGTGGTACCTAAAGGCACTGTTAGTGGATCAGGAGGAGCACATTACACTGAGGGGGGAGTAGTGCTGTGAAGCGCCGCCAGCTCCTTTGTTTAAACGATTAAAAAACCTGTGTCCAATTCACAAGTGGTAGAAAGGAAACTTTCAAAAATTTTGGCTTCAATGAGACGAACATAAAATTAGGAAGAGGATAATTGTAGGCTTGGTCATAGTGATGCAATATTTGATAATTATTTTATATTTTATTTGTATATACTACATAGATGTATTCAGAATTTTAGTTTTTAATATCAGGTACGAAGTAGAGCACAAAGAGAAACACCGTATGATGCTTCTTATGTCATTTTCTCCCACGTTACATCTTATGAATTTATGTGTCGCTTCTTCGTTTAATCGACTCTCGAATCACAACGATACTAAGAAGTGTTCACTTCAATTATGAATGTGCTCTCGAGCTTGTACATAGAGCTGAGCAGCTGGTGGCGCAGCGTGCCCCCTCCCCCTCTCCCCGCCGGCTGTGACGTCGGCACTACGCAATTAATAAACAAAAAAACTGTTAATATTTGTTTTTATTACGGTGAATGTCTAGAAAAAATGTGTTTCCTCTGCCCCAAAACTGCAGATAGATATTGAAACAGTTCTCCGGCTGTGGCGACGGGACCGCATGGAGCTCTCCGTGCTGACGCTCACCTTCGTGACCAGCATCGCGCTGAGCGTGGAGCTGGCGGTGCTGGCCGGCATCCTGGCGAGCCTGGCGCTGCTGGTGCGGCGCCTCATGCGGCCCGCCCTGCACGCGGCGGCCGTCAAGGTGCGCACTGTCCTCCTCATCCGGCTCCTCAGCCCATGTACTTGAGAGGCCGAGCGAGTCCTAGTCCAGGCGTGAAGTAGCACTTCGTTATATTGAAAGCTTCATACGCATACAGACGGGGTCGGGGGAGGCGTGCGTGGTGCGCGTGACGCAGGGCGCCGTGTACCTGAGCGCGGAGCTGGTGGGGCGGCGCCTGCTGTGGGCGGCCGCGCGCTCCGCCCCCCGCGCGCTGCTCGTGGACTGCACCCGCCTCACGCTGCTCGACTACACCGCGCAGCAGGTCGGTCCGAGTCCAGCCCCAGCAGACCTACTGTCAATAAGCACCCCCTTTCATAGGCAGTATTAACCTTTGAAAAAATATTTATTACTAGCGACCCGCCCTCGCTTCGCTTCAGAAACATTAAATTTTATTATTGATAGCTGAGTCCCGCGATGTTAGCTGCGGGGCGAATCTAGTCTAAAAAAGTAACCTAAGTTACTCCTTATGTCATCAGCTCTCTATCAGTGAAAGTATCCTCAAAATATGTCCAGCCGTTCCAGAGATTAACCGGAACAAACAGACAGACAGACAGACAGACAAAAATTGTAAATAATGTTATTTTGGTGTATGTACCGTACTTATATTCATATGCATGTAGTAAAAAGAGGCTATTTCAATATTACAAACAGACACTCCAATTTTATTTATATGTATAGATTCATTTATGACGTGAAACGGGTATACTACTGAATCGTTAAGCGGTTACCGGAGCCGCCACCGCTACAGCGCGTCGGGCTCCGGGGCGTGCGCTCAAAAGCAGAATCAAATTGATATAAAGAAATATTGTGTAACAGCCCAAAGCCGTCGTTCAGAGTTCATATCTAAGGCAAATGCAACTAAAAATAAGTACGAAACTGCGCGTCGCATTCTGTTCATGGATGAGTTGGAATGATTTCGTGGAAATTAAAATTCTAAAAGACTACAAAATATTTATTAGAACTCGTACGTTTTGTTTGAACAGTGCAAGTCCTCGCGGCACCGGAGACACGCCGCGAGCGCGAGTACTGCCCTCCATACTTTATTGTTTTTTCACGTGAATCATTAATAAATTCGGGTGTTGAGATTCCGACATCGTAAAAAATCTTAAGACGGGAGGCAACATTTACCTGGTCGTAACTGTGGTCTATGGTCTACGTCGCCACCAGAGACCGCTCGTGAGCGCGCGACGTGCGACATGAGAAGCACAATATTGAGCGCTTTTATCGCAATATCATAAACTTATTCTATTTTCATGCTTCCAGGTTTTTGAAAGAGTTATTAAAAAAATCAAGAATGACAATCAGAAGATACTATTTTATAATGTTCCCGTAGAATTGATGAGTCAAATGGAAAACATAGAAGGAGTTATAAAACAGTCATTCAGAGCGACCTCAGTGCAAGAAGCTCTCGCTGTCATCGAAGAAAAAGCTGTTGAAGCCAACGAATCCACCGCGCTGATGGCGACAGAACCAGGCAGCCGCGATAACGTGTAGCTATATGGGTAAGGCCGCCAAAAAGTAACCATTTTGATGGATGACTCCGCGTCCGGCATCTTTTTTAGAATAAATACAATAATACTATCATGTTTTATTGTTTTCCTGGCAAAAGGCATCCTTTCTACAACTGTTACAAATACGCAAACGTCTGTAAAACTACTTCTTTGTATTTAATTATGTAGTTTTTACTACGATAATACGAATTGCTAGAACAATTTCAAGTGTCCCAAATGATCCCCCATCATAGTTGGAATGAATTATATAGGTTTCAGTTTATTCCACCGGCAATAAAAAAATTTTTTTTAAAGAATCATTTATGTTAGGCAATATTTAATTCCTTCACAAAAATCTAGCTATTGAAATATCAATTATTTTCGAATTTTAACATCACGTCCTAGTATTTTAAGCTTTTATGTTACTGATTTTAAGTTACCAAAATTTTTACAATAATTTAAGAATTGAGCAGTAAGAATATGTTTTATAATTGGCCACGCCAATATCTAACTTACTTTTGGTATGTCACATACTTATCGGCCATTAGTGAGATGATACGTGAGTTAGTTTGGTCCGCATCGTGTTTTTGTCCGACAGAAAAAAAGTTTTTACTGATTTTAAGGTAAGTTTGTATCGTTTTGCTTAAATCGAAGGATAATTTAGTAAGTTTAATGTTTAAATAAGAGCTCTAAGCTATAAACGTTGTTAATTATTCATCATAGTGCCCTAGGTTCGAGCATCTTTTGAAAAGAGGGTAGGCTTAAGTTACTTTTATGTTACTATTGTTGTTAATTTTTAAATACGTAGCATAAAAGTGATGAAAGCTTAGAACACATTTGGAATTGTAGAACAAAGCTAATAAAATGATAAAATTATAAATTGTAAATTCAAACACATCAACAACTTTTAAGTTATCCGGTAACTTAAGTTTTTATGTTACATGAGTCCAATTTAACGGCCTTACCCATATAATCCACAAACAAACTTAACTAAATAAACTTCATTAGTTTTAATTAATAATAGAAAAATCGAAACTTCTAACTTTGTTATAGATTTAGTTTAAGAATCTTTATATCGAGGGGTGATAGGATATTTTGTTTAAGCGACATTTTTGCAACTTTACCTTAGAGCCATTTGAATATTAAAATATAGAAAATATAACAAAAACAACTTCTTCAGCTAGTATTTAAATGGAGTAAACGTAATTGAAGTTCAATTAAAAAGATCGAACTGTTGATAATAATACCAAATAAACGGATCTTTAATTACAAAGATAAATGTCGCGTATTAAGCGAAATGTCGCTTAAACCAAACAGCCTTTCACCCCGCGATACGGCTTTAAATCTGTTACAGAAATGTTTATATTGTAAATGTGTATCAGTAAGCTAATTTATGTAATAAAACGTGTTTAGCTTTTGGTAATTGTTAAAGTTGTTGAAAATAAAGCACCACCAATATATTATATTTGTCATACAATTTTATTACACAGCATACTAATGAAATACTACTCAGGGTTCTGTAGTTTTACAAGTCTTTGATGTGGATGCACCAGCTCAAAACGTCATGATAATCATGATACTTCCGATCCATTAACATTATTATTAACCATATTGGTAACCATAATCGTCGACCTCAGCAAAGAGTTCGACGTGCAACCTAACCCAAACGTCAGGCCGCTGAGTTTCTCGCCACATCTTCTTAGCGGGTCGTAATTCCGATCCGGTAGTAGATTCATCCACGAAGCAGCCGCTCACCTGTACTGGTGAAACTGAAATAGCCTTCAGGCCACCAACCAGCAATCCTTCTGTGGCGTTTAAGAACGCACTTTTTTATGATTAGCGTAAGCCGGAACGCACGAGAGGGGGGAATAAGAAGATAGTCTGTGACATGGGACCTTTTTACCGCCAAAAATTTTAAACGAAAAAATAATTTATAATGTGTTTAATAACTAATATAATATAATAACTTAGAATTGTTTATACCGCTACAACAATAAAATTTCTATTGTTTCAACTGTGGTGTTAATTACATAAAACACGACTTTACGGCGAAATAAAGAAGGGACTCTATATGAACTCCCTCACTTCCACTGATGTAAATACACTATTAGATTAGTAGTTAACGCGCTAATGCATTGCCACTACACATTTGGCCACAGCCATATGACCGCTTAACTTCAGTTCAGTGATTCAGTGTTCAGTGTGACGCCAACCGAGTTGTACCGAGAAACGCGCGGCAGAAACAATTACCAAAATGGGTAAATGCGTAGTGAAACAATGCGATTCAAGATCAGAAAGACACAATAAATCAAGGGGAATTACTTTCCACACGTAAGCATATTTTTATGTATTTGTTAGCTTGAAGGTAGATATTATCTTGTTGAACACCAAGTAAAACGAAGTCACCTTTGGTTTCTGATTTAATCAACAATATGTTAACTTGACAATTCACTTTAACACTTGTCCAACTTTAACCAGTACGTACAACAGTCACTGAATCACACAACGTAACAACGATATAGTAAGTGCACCGGGCAAACGCAGTCGAACGAATGTTCATTTCAAGGCACGTTCCGCCTTTTTATACTAGCCGGCGCAGCTGGCTTATGAGTCACTTCTGTTGCAGCTGTTGTTTACGAGTGGAATGACACGGCCGGCGCACCTGGCTTGTGTGAGTCACTCCTATTGCACGTGCTATATAACATAAATATCGTTAACGCCGTCACGGCCATACTGACGTGCGCTCGTCCTCGTGCGCGCATTCTTATGCTATGTCTGTGAACAACAAACGTGTTCGTTCATCCTGACATTAACGGATGCAACTTAAAACGTGGTCTATGATATTAACAATCTAGTACGGTTCGGTTCGCATAATTCTTCAGAAAATCCTATACTGGCTATAAATAACCTTCAGACTGCTTACATACCTGGGCCAGTTCATTTAAAACTCTTCAGGTATGTAAGTATGTCCCTTTTAACTTAGACCGGAATTGTTATCCCTTCAGTTTTTCGAACTGGACCGGATAATGCTAGACCGAATCGCAATCCCTGTAGCTAATTGTTGTGGCTAATCTGGATGAAAATCCCTATAGCCAAGCCATTGGACCGGACAGACCCTTCAATGACTTCACACTCTTTTTTTTTTCCTCTTTTTTTTTTGCTAGTCCGGATTAACATCTCTCTAGCCACATACAATTCTCTTTTTTTTTTTTTTTTTTAATCTGCGTGTACGGTAGCGTTTGTTAAAACATTTCTTAAACCAGAACATTTATACGGAATTTCTTCAGAAATAGTGCGAGACCGACCATCGTTTTCTACATTTCCAACACCTGCACCTGAGGTGCCTGAGCTTACAGACATTGTATCACTACCCACAGACTATGTTTGCTGCATCGCTATTTGCGGACAAAAATGTCGCTTCTATTGTCAGTGATAGAGTCGTCATCATTAAGATCAGTTTCATGAACAAGATTAATTAACCCATCTGTGTACGCCGTCACGTCATCGTCACTATAATTTTCAGAAATTTCTAGTAGGCCTGACGGGCCTCGAGGTATTTCACGTAAGTTTTCATGGGGAAATTTGTACACTCTATTAGAACTATTTACATGTCTCAATTTATACCTATCGTTTTCCAAAACTGCAGTAATGTTAAAGGGACCTTTACATTTTCGGTCAACTTACGAAAAAAAAAATCCCCAGCGGAAAAGAGTTTGACTTTAGCTTTGCCTCGACTAAACCAAGCTTCTTTATGTTTTCGCCGGTCTTCGACCGTGCTAAATCAAGATCTAATCTAGAGGAATTATCACTCTGTTGAAACTTTAAGATATTTCAAGTGAACTACCCTGAACGGCAAACGTCTATTCTATTGGAGTAAACCCTGTTACTCGACAACGTGCACTATTAAGGGCGAGTTGAATATCCCCTAAGTGCTCTTGCCATCATCATTGGTCTAAGTTACTTTCAGATCAAAGAGTGACTTGTTCATGAAACCGCTTACCATTGAATAAAGTTTTATAAGACTACATTCTGACCCTGAATGGAACATAAAGGGGAAGCCAAAACCACTTATCTGTAACACACTGAAGCTCTGGAACACACGTTGACGTCTCTGGTTGCACCTGCCACAGCACCTGGAGCAGTGTCGTTTTTCTTCTTGTAGCGCATGGAACACCCAGAAGCTACATGACTCGCATCACCGCACACGTAACAGCTGACTTGCAGGCGAGAGCCGGGCGCCCACGGATGAGGAGGTTGTTCAGGTTTTGCTGGAATATCGAAAAAAGTTTGAGAGCAGTATCTGTCGCAACACCCTTCGGCACGATGCCCAGGTTTTCCGCAGAAATGGCGGCTTCCACGGAAAAAAACTTCGAGAGTTTTTTGGTTCTTTATCAGGATCTTCGTTTTTTCTTTTGAGGGTAAAGCCACGTAATGTGTGAAATAGACGATTTTTTGTGGTAATAACGACAGAGTTCAATTCCCGACGGATTCTTTCATCACACTGCGACAGTATTGATATAACAAATCCGGTGGCTATTTGTTCTGGCACATTAGCGTCGGGAATCTTCTTTATAAGTTGCCATAGCCGGATACCGGCTTCAGCTGGTCCCTTTTTGCTTTCCATTTCAAATTTAATAACCAGGTCGAAGTGGTCTTGCATCATTAGATAATTTTGTCAGCATCTCTTTAATAGTAGGCCAGGATATCTTACCAGGCTGTATTTTTGCGAGGCAAGTAGCAGCTCGAGCCTTAAGCGAATGTGTGAGAGTCCAAATTAAATCGACACCATCCAATACTTCAACTACTTTAAACGGCCCTTTAAACTTCGTATCTAATTTCGTTTGATTATGCTCTTCGTATTAATGTGTGGACGAGCTCACAGCCCACCTTGTGTTAAGTGGTTACCATAGACATCCACAGCGTAAACGCACCAAACACCTTGAGATAGAAGTTCTAAGGTCTCAGTATAGTTACAACCGCTGCCCCACCCTTCAAACCGAAATACACCACTGCTTCACGGCAGAAATAGGCAGGGTGATGGTACCCGTGCGGTCGATGGCACTATACGGAGCACCCGTCTGGTGCCACGTCCTTACCCACGAGAACGTCGCCGCGCTGCGACGCCGGCAGCGCGCGATCGCAGTCAGAGTTATTCAATGATACCTCACAGTCTCCTACGAGGCGGCGCGCCCTAGCGCAAGTGCAGCCGGAGCGCGGGGGCTCCAATATCGGCAGTCCGTGCTGGAGGCGTGGTCTCGTCGTTTGGCGGACCCGTCGGCCGGTCTCCGTACCGTCGAGGCGATCTGCCCGGTTCTCGCGGACTGGGTGGGCCGCGACCGCGGAAGTCTCACCTCCGGCTACCTGTGCAGACTCACAAGACATTTTACCACCATGCAAACTTCTTACCGCAACAAATCTTACCAGCCACCACGCAAACTACAATTTTACGGGTTCCACCTCTCTTACACGATGTTACTCCCACACTGAGGAAGCCAACCGCGAACACATGTCAAGCACGCACAAGCACGCACTTCACCGAAAAAAACTGCATCCGCCAGCGGAACCCGAACACCGCCGCATCGCCAGACACGAACGCACCGGACGTCTTATCTTACAGGTCACGACGACTTCAGATGTGTCAATTTTTCTTCCCCACGGAAACTTGCTTGCTTTCTTGTTTGCTTGCTTGCTGGAGCCCGAAGTCATCGAACGTGTAGTGTTATTGGTATTGAATCGAGTAGATTCTAAAATTTCAGCGACAATTCACAGTCTCATGTCCTGGTTTACTGTACTAGTGCCATGTAACTCTAGCAGTAGTCATTGGCTTAAAAACGATTCGTGTCGGAACTACCCACTCGTCATGACAGATCCATTATTGCGATCGAAGTTTCACTTGAGATTTGCACTTGCCTTAATTTCTTGCAATAGCTTGTTACGTGTTGTATTTCCGTTAGTAAATGCCATGTGATGAAGTCGACAGTCAAACTGGGCAACATGAGCCAGAACGTAAGATGTGACGATTTTTTCGTGGCTCAGATCTTCCATCGAGGTAACAGAGACGTTATTACACGACTTACGTATGCTGCATTCACGCTCTTGTGGCGTACCACTACTAGTATTCTGATCTGCATCATGTTTTTTTTTGCTGTACTTCGAACATGTTCAAACACGTCACGCCAGTGAGAGTAGAGTCCTGATCCCACTTCTGATGTTAGCTTGAAGGTAGATATTATCTTGTTGAACACCAAGTAAAACGAAGTCACCTTTGGTTTCTGATTTAATCAACAATATGTTAACTTGACAATTCACTTTAACACTTGTCCAACTTTAACCAGTACGTACAACAGTCACTGAATCACACAACGTAACAACGATATAGTAAGTGCACCGGGCAAACGCAGTCGAACGAATGTTCATTTCAAGGCACGTTCCGCCTTTTTATACTAGCCGGCGCAGCTGGCTTATGAGTCACTTCTGTTGCAGCTGTTGTTTACGAGTGGAATGACACGGCCGGCGCACCTGGCTTGTGTGAGTCACTCCTATTGCACGTGCTATATAACATAAATATCGTTAACGCCGTCATATTCACATTAACTCAGATAACGCTAACATTCTAATAAAAAATACAATGTTCCATTTTTGCTTCAGTGCTACCACTAAAACAACATGTTGGTCTTCCCACATTAATGGGAGAATTTGTAGTTTATGGAAAAAAATACTTTTGTTACCTCTGTTAAAAGTAAAATAAATTAGCCAAAAGGATTCATTAATTATCAAGCGAAGATGCCCGGTTCGGATCCAGGGTTGAACACAAAATTGCTATACTTAATGGATTTTCTGTTAGAAAAGCTACGGAACAGGTCGTAGTCTTGATATGTGCCTATGTACGGCAATAGGCTCCCCCCACCTATTACGTGGGACTAATAATAATTCACCTAATATTATTATTAGTCGAATTCACTTAATAAACTTGACCGCCTCGTTGATGCGGTCGGTAGTGAAGACGTCATACGATCGAGAGGTCGTGGGTTCGATTCTCACGCAGTACGGGTGTTTTTGTGATAAACAAAAATGATTGTACTATGTCTGGGTGTTTTCTGTTTTTTTTATTTTTTATTTTTTTATTGCTTAGATGGGTGGATGAGCTCACAGCCCACCTGGTGTTAAGTGGTTACTGGAGCCCATGGACATCTACAACGCAAATGCGCCACCCACCTTGAGATATAAGTTGTAAGGTCTCAGTATAGTCACAACGGCTGCCCCTCCCTTCAAACCGAAACGCATTACTGCTTCACGGCAGAAATAGGCAGGGCGGTGGTCTCACGGACTCACAACAGGTCCTCCCACCAGTGTGTATAATGTGTGTTTATAAAAGAACAGTATATAAGTATTATATCCATACCCATAGCACAAGGTAACGCTTAATTTTGGACAGGATGTGTGAATTATGGGAGAATATTTAATATTATTATGATTTACTTAATAATTATTATTATACATACTGGGTTTAGAATTAGGATGTGTATATCGAAAAAAAATTAAAATGTAAATAAGAGGTAGGCATACCCCTTCAGGGAAGCACTGGCGTGATGATTAGATTTTTATACTATTTCATATTAATAATTTCGCAGGGTTCCTAAAGATTCAGCACGCCGTGATAAATGGATTGAAATAATTCGATTGCTGAGAAAAGAGACTGACTGGCTACCTACTAAATCTACTGCAATTTGCTCGAAGCACTTCCGGGATCAAGACAAGCTAGGACCAAAAAGCGACAGTAGCCGTGTTTATTTGTCTAAGGAAGCAATTCCAATGTTTGTTGTAAGTACTGATTTAATGGAGGAATTAATTTAGCCATAGATAATACTGATCTAAGCAATAACTTCTCATAAAATTCACATAATTTTAAACAGCTGAAACTCATATTTAAATGTGTACTACAGTGAACTACTTTTTCATAACTTTGTTTAAGCCTTATAGTGTTCTATTCAATGCATAATTTAATTTTTTAGGACGACTTTCATTATCAACAGCCGACGGAGCTTTCAGCAGAGAACCAAATAAATAGTCTGACAACCGATGAAGAGATAGATGAAATAACCGAAACACCGCGAAAGCATAAAATGCGAAAAATAATTCGCCATTTGAAATTTGTATCTGCGCGAAGGCTAAAAAAGGTAAAAAATATATCACAGAAAAATAAAAGATTAGAAATAAAAAATAAAAAGTTAAGAGATGTTATACAAGAGTTGAAAAAAAAAACGTATGTTGAGCGAATAAGAAGAAATGCAGTTAAATTTGAATAAAGAAACAGTGCAATTAATAGAAGAATTTCAAAAAAGCTTTAAAAAGAAAAGGACTTTTAAAAAAAAACCTTACATACTAAAGAAATTTGCTTTAACATTAAACTTTTATTCCCCTGCTGCCTACAAGTATGTTTGAGCCGCATTGCATAATTCATTACCACATCCACGAACTCTGGTCAATTGGTATAGCAAAGTTAACGGGGATCCAGGATTTACTTCGGAGGCTTTTAATGTCCTTAAGGTCAAAAGTGACAATTCTGAGTCCAAGATTATTTGTAATTTAGCTGTAGATGAGATGGCTATCCGTCAGCAAAAAAATTTCGATGGAAAGAAGCACCACGGGTACGTTGATTTTGGATTAAATGACACAAACAATACACAAAATTTAGCATCCTCCGCTTTGGTTCTACTTCTCACATGTTTGAATCAAACATGGAAGATACCTACTGGCTATTTTTTTACACATGGATTATCTTCAGACAAACTTGCCAACATAATAAATTTGGCACTGAAAAAATGCGAAGAAATTAACGTCGATGGTAGCGTCAGTAACATGTGACGGTAGTCAGACAAACATTGCTGCAATGTGAGTTTTAGGATGTAATCTAAGCGACCCAGATAACCTAAAAACGACTTTTAGACATCCTACGTCAGGAAAAGATGTGGTACTATTTTTAGACGCTTGCTACATGCTCAAGCTGGTAAGAAACAGCTTTGAAGCAAAGCAAATATCTTTTAACAAAAATAATGAGAAAATAGAATGGAAGTATGTACACCGTTTACAACATTTTCAAGAAGTAGAGGGGCTCAAAACAGGGAACAAATTAACCAACCGCCATATTAATTTTCGCAACCATGTTATGAAGGTCAAATTGGCATCACAATAACTACTAAGTAGTAGTGTAGCTCAGTCAATTCTTTTCCTTAAGGACTTGTCTTCTGAATTTTCGGAAAGTGAGCCCACTGCGGAATTTACTAAAATACACATTTTTGATGTCTTAAATTCTAAAGGGGACACCAAAGCTTATGGCTTTAAGAAAGCTTTAAAACTAGAAACGAAGAATGATATATACACGCTAATTGAAAAATACAAAGAGTACATTGTAAACCTGAGGGTACAAGTGACAAAAAAAACAATTAAACGAAGGGGTCAGATAGACAAGATAATAATAAAACAAAACACGAAGAAGGTGCTAGATTGCAGGTTTAAAACAGGGTTTTTAGGTTTTCTGATTTGTCTGGAAAGTTTAAAAGTATTGTTTTCAAGGCTGATTGAAACTAGCATATTGAAATACATCGTAACATACAGACTTTCACAGGATCATCTTGAATTATTTTTTTGTTGTATCGGGCAAAAAGGTGGCTACAATAATAATCCAAATGTTGTGCAGTTTAAATCAGCCTACAAAAAATATTGAACCACCTTGAATTAAAAACGAATTCTAGAGGCAATTGTGTAGCTCTTGAAAAAATTAATGTCTTGTGTTCTGGAAATATTAAGGACCATATTGAAGTTATAAACAAGTCTTCCTTTGATCGTCATGACGATAATGACTCAGAAAAAGCACAAACTACCCAGAATGATAAAAATGAAACAGATTTGGATAAAGAATGGGTTATGCAACTAGCGAATGATAACCTTTTTTCTAACATAACAAAACATGTCGTTAGATATATTTCTGGCTACGTTGTTAACAAAGTTGGCCAGGACTTTAAATGTGAAATATGCTTTAAAACTTTATTAGCTACAGAATATGAGTGGTTTCACCGATTAATTAGTATAAAAGATAAAGGTGGATTATGTTACCCATCCAAACAAGTGCATGAGATATGTATGATATGTGAAAATATTATAAGACATGCAATAACACTTTCCGGCTCCAGGTCTTTCTCTCTTAAATATGGTCTTACGATATTAGCTACAAAAACTTTAGAAATGCTTCAAGGAAACAAAATGTTAAAAGAATTTGCAATACACCTAAGTGAAATTCTATCATCGGTACATGTTGATCATTCGCTGTTGTTAATAAATTGAAATCTGTTATAGTGTTCATTATTCTACTCATCAAGCCCTTTTATTTAATACCCACATTGAAGGAGTTGTGAAAAAATATTTAATTCGCCATTTTGTGGCCATCTTGGGCCGATTTTCATCAAATGTAAAAAAAAACATCAGACTAATTCAACTTTACAACAAAAAAAAAAATCGAAATTTTAAAATATTTTCGGCAAAAATTCCAATGATAGGCCACACCAAACCGCCATTGCATCTTTATGTTTCTGTCTTTGTCTAAACTTAGCGATGGTATTGTTCTTTTAACTTGTGTAAATGAGACAGATATGTTTTTACTTTTAAGCGTTTAATAGTTTCAAAGCTATATGACTATGGGGGTCGATTGCTTCCCGCTTCCGTAGGTTTAACCCACGATTCACTACAAGTGACCCCTGGGGTGGTGATAAACGGGAGCCGAATACATAATCGGTGGTAGGACCTAGTCCGACTGGCTGGCGACCACCCTCCAACTAGAGTCCGCCGCCAAATAGCCTAGCTGTGTTCCGGCGTGTGGGTTGGAGAGCCAGTTTTATTCCTTCCCTTTCCTCTTCCTTGTTCGGGGTGAATCTTGATGATACCTGGAACATGCGGAGCAGACGTGCGTGCAAGCTCGCGGGACGTGATTGTTTGACGGGGGTATAGGGAGACCCAGTGAAACGGTGTTCGCCGCCGCCCGCCGGTCAGTTGGGGACCTGAACCCGGGTGTCACTACTAAACTCCGCCCCGGGAAGCTGTCCCGCCAACCGGTGTAAAATCCTGTCGTGCGGTCGTCGTGCCGGAGTCGGAGACCGGAGTGGATCCCGGCGATCGCACGCAGGGTGGACTGGGGGCCCTTCCATGCCCTGCGTCAGTCTCTCACGCAACCCGTGGTCAAGCACGTACTGTGTTCCGCGCTTTATTCAGGTATTGTCATGATTTTGCCTCGAACTTCCTACCCCACCCAATCCCACTCTCCAAAAAAAATAATAATATGACAGTTAAAAAAAGGAAAAGGGTTTTGTCGGCGATGCCCCATTCCATATTTAATGTGGATTTCAGCAATGTAAGGGGCCTACATAGTAACCTCGACGCTGTACACCACCATCTTGAGACGGCGCAGCCTGCCCTCCTTTTTCTGACGGAGACACAGATATCTGCTCCGGATGACACTTCGTACCTTGAATACCCCGGCTACGTATTGGAGCACAACTTCCTGCGTAAAGCCGGGGTGTGTGTATTCGTCCGGGCTGATGTCTGTTGTCGCCGTCTACGAGGCCTCGAACAACGGAACCTGTCCATCTTGTGGCTGCGCGTACATCACGGGGGTTGTACCAGAGTCTACGCGTGCCTGTACAGGTCCCACAGTGACAGCAGTGTTGCAGGTTCAGCTCTGATAGAGCATGTGCAAGAGGGGACTAACCGCGTGCTTGAACGTGCGTGCGTGCGTGCGTTAGGGCCGTTCGGATTTGATTTGTTCGAGATGATACCGGCATCTCGTTTTTACCATCGCACCGCCCGCCATCGGAGTAGAGTTCATCCGTACTACCTGGAGCCACTGCGGTCATCCACAGTGCGTTTCCAGAGATCTTTTTTGCCACGTACCATCCGGCTATGGAATGAGCTCCCCTCCACGGTGTTTCCCGAGCGCTATGACATGTCCTTCTTCAAACGAGGCTTGTGGAGAGTATTAAGCGGTAGGCAGCGGCTTGGCTCTGCCCCTGGCATTGCTGAAGTCCATGGGCAACGGTAACCACTCACCATCAGGTGGGCCGTATGCTCGTCTGCCTACAAGGGCAATAAAATAAAATAAAAAATAAATGCTAGTAGTAAGTAGTTGCGGTCAAATAGTAGCTTGTATACACATTTTTCGTAACGTGGTAATGTGATTTGCTTCTCTATTTGTTTAACTCAATCCTCACTTCCTTCATATCAGAAAAACCAGTTCAAAAACCAAAATTTATTCCTTTCAAAAGATACGTTTTGCCAGGTAAAGAACTTACAATCGAATCTCTTGGATTAAATATATATATATATATAAATATAAATATAAATATGTGACGGGTAGCCATCATACAACGCAAGATAATGGACAGATGCCTGAATCTCGCTTACGACATTTTCAAGATAAAGCGCATATATACAAGTTCCGAACAACAACATTAGGACCGTCGGTCTACCGAGCAATATCACCCGTTCGATTGCAGATCTTCCCTTTCGTCGTTAAGCCTTCCCCAAACTGGTGACCTCCGACGTGATGTGAACACGCAACCTTCTGATTCATCATCAGCGCATCAAGAACTTCGGCTACCACAATCCCGGTATTCTCGCAGATAAAAGCAAGTCATCGACAGTCGTCCTACAGCAAGCCAGCATCGCAGCCTCAACAGGACCATCGCAGCCGACTCACCGCGCTTCCTGGCCCTACGGCACGTACCTACACTGCCTCATCGCGCAGCATTCAAGCTCAGTCTCGACTCACCGCAGACTTCGAGCAGCACTGGCGACACGCACGCAGCATTCAAGCTCAGCCTCGACTCACCGCAGGCTTCGAGCAGCACTGGCCCTTGCAAGCTAATCTCAGCACGGACAACGCTAATTAAAAAAATGACACGACCTCCAGTCTCGGAGGGGAGTGATGTGGCGGGTAGCCATCATACAACGCAAGATAATTGACAGATGCCTGAATCTCGCTTACGACATTTTCAAGATAAAGCGCGTATATACAAGTTCCGAACAACAACATTAGGACCGTCGGTCTACCGAGCAATATCATCCGCTCGGTGGAAGATCTTCCCTTTGTCGTATAAACTTCCCAAATATACGCCTGTGCTTGCAACAATACCAATGCAATACAATTTTAATTCAAACAAATAATTAACTAAATCAAAACAATTGTGAAAATGTCATGTTACTGATTATTTTTCCGTTCATTAAAATGAATTATTTTTATCGACATCCTACTAGAAGTTACTTATATTTCCTATTTGTTTTGTACAGCCATTTGACAGAATCTCTAACCTATAGCTTCAGAGCTAACCTAGAGCCTAGGTAATTAACCTACATTAAATTGATTTAACTCTATTTTACGCCCAAAACCAGAAGTAAATCATAGAAAGAAAAATTCAGTCGTTCAGTATAAAAACCAGTATAATTTCATTGAAAATTAACTTTGAAAGGAACATTTGAAATGCTTCGTTACAGGAACATTTTAATTCCCACTTCCCAGTTTGTTTAGTTATTGAATCATAAAAATAGGTATGGTATGAAAAGTCCTACTCTACAATGTAGTCCTACTCATAGATTATATACTTAATATATTTGAGGTCCTACCGTACAATCTATGTACCGTAAAATGGGGCGATTATTTTATTCAGCAAAGGTAAATAATAAAATGTTTATTGTCATTAATATTATTCGAACATTTACATTGTTTTGTGTTGTCCAGCTGGAGCACTGGGTATGAATACTCCAGAGGGTCCCACAAACAAGTTCGAAAAGGAATGGTAGCGAGCGAGGTGCGGACGTATTCTCGTGTGTATGCTTCGGTGGTTGCGGGTGAACTGTCGGCGCCAGTAAAGGCGCACGCGCGGCTTTCCAAAAGGAAAGCCCCCTCGGTCGCTACTCTTTGAATCGCGCCGGGAGCCGACAACGAGAGTCCCTGATTGGTCGCGGCGCGCGATCAGACGCGGCTGCCGACGCGGCAGGCGTTAGGGTTGCTATATACTCCCCCTCTAGTCCTGGAGAACGCCCTCGCTCCTGGACTAGGACATTAACAGCTTTAACTGGGCGTCCACGTTTCCTCTTAGGAATCACGGGTTTGGGTAAGGAGTCTTTGTTACCGTGGTAACAGGTAAGGTCTTGGGTATGGTATTTCCCTAATATAATATCAGGCGGTTTCTTCGAAGGATTTAAACAGTATGGGAGTACTGATATTGGTGTATGCTCACCTGTTTCGTTGCGATGCTCTGCAAACGGAGTTGGACCTCCCCCTGCTCTGAAGATGTGTGCGTGCCTGTCCAGTACGTCGGCGAGCGCTTGCCGCTCAGCTGGCGTAAGGTGAGTACCTTCGTCATCTCTAAGGATGTCTGTAGCGGCGCAGGAAACTTTGGGCGACTTAGGTTCGAAACACAGATTATACTTTACCATCGCATCATCACTGAAGAACCAAACCTCTTCTTTGAAGTCGATTACTACTCCAGCTGCGGTAATAAAATCTATTCCTAATAACGTTTCATTATTGGTGGATTCAGGAAATATGAGGAATGGAGTGGAAATAATTGTCGTCTCTAGGCGTACATCGAGTGTGGTGGTAAAAACGTCCATAATGCGCACCACACCGTCGGCAAGTCTGACTCGTTGAGAGGAAACGCGGAGAGGATGGTTGTTCTGCTGGAGGAGAGCGTATAGCGTATGACCCGCGATGCAGTGTTTTGCAGCTGTGTCTATTAAAGCGGTGCCGTCAAAACCCAGTATATTTATGTTAAAAATCGGCCGTACGTCACGACCAATAGGGGGTCCCATAAGATCGTCATCTCCGCCGCAACCATAAAAACAATCAAATCCCATTACATCACGCTTATTCCCATATTTCTGAAAATTCGGGTTTATCCCGTTATTATCACAATAATTTTCAAATAATGGTATACAAATCTTACTGTCGCCCGGAAATCTTTGATGAACAAAATTTGAATCCTCTGCGACCGCGCAGGTTAATGTTTGACATTGCCCGTTTGTATTGGCATTGCGGCAAAGATGTCCGTCGACGCTAGAAAACATATCCAAATTATTATTTTTGTTGATAAACAAATTATTATTTTTACGTTCGGCCACCAAAGAGTTAACATTTTTAGTTGTGACGGCTGAAGGGTTAACATGAGTAATGTTTTCGCTCGGACTATCATTATTTTGGCTATCGTCACTCGATCGATTACATGTTATGCATTTCGTGTTGCATGCAGTGATATTGTGGTTCTTTTCTCGAGAAGAACCTGGGCGATCAATATGAGGTCGATCGGAATTATCACTGTTATCAATAACCTTAAACCGCGAACGATTTGAATTATGGGCAGCAAAATTATAATTTTGTGGAATTCGCCGCTGTTTATACTGTGTGTAGGTATCAGTGCATGCATCACTATTTGGCAAAATAGGTATACAAGTTTCATGCACTAAATTAGAACTATGAATATGGTCTTTTACTGATTTGGCGTTTTCAAATTCAAAACACACTTTTGAATCGACACAATAAAATGACTGATCACTTTTAACTTCACTTTCACTAGATTTCGAGTGAGTTTTATTTTTAAATAAGTTAGTATGAGATTGATCACCTTGTTTTGAATCTAATTTACGACACTGGTTCTTCTCGTGACCGAAGAAATGGCAATACGAACATTTCGGGCGTCGCTTCTTTTCGACGGAGTCAAATACACGCGGCGTTCCGGTAACAAGCGGCGGCTGCGTCGCGGGCTCGTGGCCGGGGGCGGCGCCGCTCGGAGCGCACGCGGCCGTGCGCGCTGCTACTGCTGGCGGAGGGCGGGTGCGTCCGGTGCCGGTCGTCGACTCGTATGGTTTTCTTGCTAATTCTCCCGTTGGTCTTGAGGCATCGTGCTCGTAGCGAAGTTCGTCCGTCGCGTCTTCAATTTGGCGCGCTCTTTGCAGGAGCACGTCGAATGAACTTACTTCGTCGCGGCGAAGTCTCTCCCGTACGCGGCGGCTGAGGAGTCCGTAGATCATGTCCAGCTGGACTTTCTCGCTTAGGTCGCCGGCAGGTAGCTTCGCGAGAAGAGCACGCGTCGCAGCGATGAAACGGTCCGTTCTTTCATCGTTTTGTTGACCTCGTTTGAACAGTTGAGCGTATATACGGTGTGGAGGTCTGCGATCACCGAAAGCGTCTCGTAGGGCTGAGACGGCATCGCACCACGAAGATATGGAGGACTTCACACCCAGCCACCAGACGGCGGCGTCGCCGCACAACAGCATCGACAATCCCCGGACAGCGTTCTCATCCGAGATGTCGGAGCAGTCGCGATAGGCCTCGGCCGCATCCAGGAAGGCATCAAGCGACTCACCTGCAGTCCCACTAAAGCGCGTGGTACATCGGGCGAAGTTCGCGTGTGCATGTGATGCGGGCACTGGTGTTGATGTGTTGTGCCGTATCGTTTCAAATAATGATTTCAAAACCTCTGTTTGGCTCCGCTGTAGTGCCTCTACTATTGTTGACACGTGCTCGCTTGAGAAGGTGGCTTCGGCGGGGGCCACGTGGCTGTCGCCGGATCGGTTGTGGTGATTGGAGCGCGAGGCGTCAGCAGCGCCGATTTCGCAGGCGGGAGACGCGCTCGTAGATGCTTCTTGAAAGGACTCGTAGATTGTGCGCGAGGCGTCGCCGGCGCCATTTTCTTGGGCGGCGGACGCGCTCGGGGAGACCGATCGCGGGACGCGGACAGACGACGGGTCCGTTGCATCATCATCCCTGCGATTTCGGCTAGCACGGTTATCACTTCGAGTGTTCACCATGACCATGAGTTCACAATTGTATTGGCAAAACCGGTACGATTCGTCGACTCACCGCTAGATTTTCCTTACCACGTTGAGGCGCCAGTTTTGTGTTGTCCTCCTTACCACGTTGAGGCGCCAGTTTTGTGTTGTCCAGCTGGAGCACTGGGTATGAATACTCCAGAGGGTCCCACAAACAAGTTCGAAAAGGAATGGTAGCGAGCGAGGTGCGGACGTATTCTCGTGTGTATGCTTCGGTGGTTGCGGGTGAACTGTCGGCGCCAGTAAAGGCGCACGCGCGGCTTTCCAAAAGGAAAGCCCCCTCGGTCGCTACTCTTTGAATCGCGCCGGGAGCCGACAACGAGAGTCCCTGATTGGTCGCGGCGCGCGATCAGACGCGGCTGCCGACGCGGCAGGCGTTAGGGTTGCTATAATTGTATATTTATAAATTTATTTATTTAAGTGTAGTATTTATTTAAGTGTGTGTCTGTCTTTTGTTAAAACCTGTTTATTAAATTTTTCAGCGTTTAAACTCAGCTCGCTTCAAAACATCATCATACTTAATAGCAACAAATCATACTTTGAGAACCTCAAACTATCCATTAGTATCTTTATTTACCCATCCCTAAATTTAATGATGTCCCCATGGAGTTAATAGGTAATCTATGGACCTCCCAAAGATAGGGCTCATTGAATTTAGCCTCCCTTTTTTTGATTTACGAATTTTTTTATTTTCAATGATTTGTTCGTCGTTTGTTCGTTAATGTCCGAATGTAAAAATTGTTTGTTCGTCTTTTATTTATTTATAATTAATTAAACAAATGATCACCCTTAAGTTGGACCTCCTTACTAGATATCTTTCTTTTTATCGCTCTGATTAATTAATTTTCATCAATTTTCGATTGTTCGACGATTATTGGTGATTATTCGATCATAAAAACAATGACAGTATAAACGCACTTGTTAACAAAACGCTAGTAAATACGGCCATTGCCAGCTGACTGACTAAACCAGCGCATGCGCAATGTAGTCATGCGTTGATGGTTTGCTTATTAGATATAAAATAATTAATAATTGGGAATTTAATTGATTTTATGATCGAACAATCGCCAATAGTCATCGAACAAACGATAATTGATCATAATTGATTAACCTAAGCGATAAAAATAAAGATATCCAGTAATGGGAGCCAACTTAAGGGTCATCAATTGTTTAATTAATTATATATAATTAATATAATTAATATTATTAATATAATTAATATAATATAATATAATATAATTAATATAATATAATATAATTATATATAAATAATAAATAAAAGACAAACAAACAATTTTTACATTCGGACATTAACGAACAAACGACGAACAAATAATTGAAAATAAAAAAAAATCGTAAATAAAAAAGGGGGGCTAAATTCAGTGAGCCCTATCTTCGGGAGGTCCATAGATTACCTATTAACTCCATGTGGACGTCATTAAATTTAGGGAAGGGTAAATAAAGATGGATACTAATGGATAGTTTGAGGTTTTCAAAGTATGATTTGTTGCTATTAAGTATGATGATGTTTTGAAGCGAGCTGAGTTTAAACGCAGAAAAATTTAATAAACAGGTTTTAACAAGAGACAGACACACACTCAAATAAATACTACACTTAAATAAATAAATTTATAAATATACAATGTAAATGTTTTAAATACAAATAATAATAATGACAATAAACATTTTATTATTTACCTTTGCTGAATAAAATATACAGAGTCGTTAATTTGTTCTATTTAAAATAAAGCATAAATCAACATAAAGAGCACAATTTTTGTACTTAGAGAATTTGTGACCTACAAACACAATTTTAATTAGAACTGGAATTATAAAGGTTACATTCATGGAGTTAATAAGTACCTACAACTCGTTAAAATATTATCTCTATGGTTAGATTTGAATTCAAAGTTACCACTACTGAGAACTGTCATTTTAATTAGTAAATTAATGTTAATAAAAATCATATCTTTTCGCTAAATTATCTGATTAAACCCATTTAAGGGAGATAAAAGAACAGTCACGTGTAGATATTAAAAACATTTTTTTTCTATTCATATTATCTGTTGGATCTCAGTATCTCCCATCTCTATTACACACTATTGGCTTACTATCCTGTCGGAACTTTTTAGCAACAACGCAAGAAGCAAAATTGTTTAAATTGTTTTAGTTTGTTAATTTAGTGATTCTTCAGGTTCAAGGTAATAACGGTGAACAACATTTGTGAAAGTGCATAAATGTAGAAATATAAAATAAAACCACTGGACTTAACTTCTTGGGTTCTTTCAAAATGTCCCAGTCAATGGTGGTAATTTTACTGACCTTAATTTCATCCAATTTCATTCGTTTTATTTGATTTCATATAAATTGATCAAAGTCACAAACTAATCAACTACATCTGGATTTGCTTGATCTCTTGAAAAAAGAACGGCTTAAAAGTCTAGTTACTAGGCTATAACAAAAAAATGTTTAGGACGTTCATTCATTGAATCATTCGTATTCGTGCTATTCATCGACCGACTAGTTCTGTAGGGTGTCCTCGGTCTGGTTTGTCGTGTAACGATTAAATTTACACAAACATGTTAATCTTGACTTAAAACTTAAACAGAATATCATTATTCAGTGTACAAATTCCTCTGGGTGCTCGGTGCCTAATATTATCGCGTTGGAAAATATCGAATTTTATTTCGTTATCGACTTCGATTGTGTTTGTGTTTAGGGTATCTCGGAGTTTGTTTATCAAACAAACAGTTTACCCCAGAACCAGATATAAATAGTGCATGGTGCATCGATCTTCTGGAAGCCAGTAATGTAAATAGTGTAACGGGAACAGCCGGCAAAATGTGTCGGTTTTTAGTGTTGGTATTCGGGGTGTGTTTGTGGCGGTGTTCGCGAGCCGAAATCGGACACGACATGAATAAAATCAGCCAGCAACTGATCCTTGATATGTCGGACGTTATGGACCTGGCGACTCCTAATTACTCGACACCCATAATTAACACAACTTATGTGGCCAGTCTGCAGTTCGACATGCGAGCCATGGGCCCGCTATACAACTCCACACATATGATCATCGACGCTATCGCCAATAAACAAGCTTATCCTGAAGGTAAGGTTGATTTAAAGAATGTATCCTTCCAAAAGAATTGACTACAAGTCAGTTACAGTATTCACTTTCCGGATTTTTTTATTGCTACAGGTGAGCACAAGAGCTCTGAGACCAGCTGGTTTTAAATGGGAATCCCATAGACAATAGGTAGTGAACTCTGTTACCCAACTTGACTGATGAGGTCCAAGTCTCAATTATTCAGTGGCTATCCCATTTTTTAGACCAGAATGCATGACTAATTTCTAGTAGAAATAGGCAGAATTATGTTGGATACACATGTGTCCTCACACTATACTAGATGAATAATTATAACGTTCATGAAATATTTATCAATATTTTATTTAACTAACTACAATTAATAATGCTTGTTTAGTGTATTATATCTAGTCCCTCCTTCTCGAACACTTCACTTCTTTGGTCATTATCAAGCATAAATTTTAAATAGTTTAAATATTTCAATAGGTCAACCAGCCAGCAATATATTCACATTATGAATGGGTTGAGAGATGAGGATCTTTACTTATATTTACTTATATTTATCAAGTTTACTTATATTTACTGGTCGTAGGACCTCTTGTGAGTCCGCACGGGTGGGTACCACCACCCTGCTTTACGGCAGAAATAGGTTTCGGTTTGGGGGGGGGGGGGGGGGTGTCAGCCGTTGTAACTATACTTGACACCTTAGAACTTATACCTCAAGGTGGGTGGCGCATTTACGTTCTAGATGTCTATGGGCTCCAATAACCACTTAACACCAGGTGGGCTGTGAGCTCGTCCACCCGTCTAAGCAATAAAAAAAACTTTGTAATTGAATAGAAATCATTGAAATCATTTAAAACAATATGTTTTTGATTTAGCTAGGGCTTTACAGGCTATTTTATTTCAGGTTATTTTTAAATAGTCACCTACCACTACCGTAGTTGCATTTTGTGAGTCCTTGTATTTTATCTAATTTTGACATCTATGTATCTGTTATAAAATCTATACTAATATTATAAAGAGGAAAGATTTGTTTGTTTGTTTGTTTGTTTCGAATAGGCTCCGAAACTACTGGACCGATTTGAAAAATTCTTTTTCCATTAGAAGCCGACATTGTCCCTGATGAACATAGGCTACTTTTTTTTTTTTTTTTTGTTTCATGTGTTTTTTAATGTTTCCGAAGCGAAGCGAGG
This sequence comes from Bombyx mandarina, assembly GCF_030267445.1. NCBI lineage: Eukaryota > Metazoa > Arthropoda > Insecta > Lepidoptera > Bombycidae > Bombyx > Bombyx mandarina. The sequence continues at coordinate 16,531,255 of NC_143223.1, read as the reverse complement.
GCGGGTCGCTAGTTATCCATAAAACAGAAGTGTTTGTACATTTATGATGTTTAAAAACAATCAACAAATCAATTAATAAAGCTTTTAGATGTACCTGACCCTAATGGATTATCATTTTGTATGTTTATTTTTTGAGCTTTATAAAAATACAGATACATGGATGGATACATATCTAGTTTGTATTGTTGTGTAAATAAAAGCCAAATAAAAATACTCACTACACTTTCCACAACCAGACCTCATTTAGACGTGAGCCCTAATTATAATAACTACAACTACAATGATATTGGTCGTTTAGTTGAGTTCTGCTCATTTTGAATGAATAATAAATTTACCGATTGTTATTTATTCAGCTTAGACCAACAATTCATCTACTAGTAAGTATAAATGAGAGATATATAGATAGATAGATAGATAAAAATATTATCAAATCATAAAAGTTTTTAAAAAAAAAACAAAATAATTATTTAGTGTAAATAATAGCTTCTAACTAACTTCTAACTTCCGAGTTCTGACAGAGAGAATAACACAACAAGTTTAAATTTCTCTTTTTGAATGTCAACCATGGATAATGTAAGTTGTAACTGATAGTAAGTGATTAAAGTGTTAAAAAGTGGTAAAAAGTGATAAAAGTGTGTAAAACATATTTGTTAATTTAGAAACATTTTTCGAATAATAACCAACATAACATTTTTTACTGTATTCTATACTAATATTATAAAGAGGAAAGATTTGTTTGTTTGTTTGTTTCGAATAGGCTCCGAAACTACTGGACCGATTTGAAAAATTCTTTTTCCATTAGAAGCCGACATTGTCCCTGATGAACATAGGCTACTTTTTTAAATTTTTTTTTTTTGGTTTCGTGTTTGTTTTAAAGTTTCCGAAGCGAAGCGAGGGCGGGTCGCTAGTAAGTGATAAAAGTGTTAAAAAGTGGTAAAAAGTGATAAAAGTGTGTAAATCATATTTGTTAATTTAGAAACATTTTTCGAATAATAACCAACATAACATTTTTTACTGTATTACAAGTTTTATTTGGGTGGATCAATAGAACAATCTGCCACATAATAAACGAAATCCTAATGCTTTAGAAACTTTTTATCTTAAAAAAATATAGTGGTTTCGATTAATCTATTGGTTCAGGAATAATGAAATGGGATTTCATTATAAAGAATTGTCTTTGATAGCTGGACCTTTTGTTATGGCTATAACTTTTATCTGATTTATCTGTTTGCTAATAGATATACAATAATTTGGTGATTTTAGTTACAAAATGTCGTCTTCGTGTGCCATTTTGCAACAAAAATCGACTAGGTATTTTTTAGACAACTTGAAAAAGCAAACAATTATTCATTCAAGATCAGATTGAAAAGTCTCAAGCCTATTGTTTCGTTTTGTCTGTTAAAAATGTAGTAACTAATGCTTTTTTCTAATGATAAGAGCTGACTGAAATTTAAAAAAACAAATTGTATTTCTAAATTTTACGAAATTACTTATTAAAGGAATAAGATTTTCAAGTTCGAGTAGCGAATCAGCAACCCGTTTCTCCCCTTTGATTAGTTTGTCTATGCATGTGGTTGTTAAATGACGTTCTGTCTCTGTGTGCGAGCCAGGGAACGTACAGACGCAAGGCCGATGACCTTGGATCCTAGTTAATGGCGCTGGGTATCATGGCGTTTAGGTCTAGAAGATAAACATCACAAGTTTAAAATTAAGTAATGATGTTATTTTTATAATTTTACAAAACAGAGCAGAGCTTTGATGCATATCTTAAAAATGTCGATGAAGTTAAGATGGAGGTATAATGTAGCAATACATCCGCACTTATTATTTACAATACCCACACAAAGATATAGTAAATTCTTGGGTGTATTAATGTTCTTTAAGATCTTTCCAGATCCGTTACAAGGTCGAAATACATCACATATGATTTAAAGGTTTTCTTGTTTTGTGTAATCAGTTTAAAGCTTTTAAATACAAGAAATAAAAATAAAGAAAAGATAATAGGTGTGAGGTTCAAACAGGCAGGCTACTTAAACCTACAAGCTATAGTGTATCATGTCTTTTTACTTATATCTTCTTCAAATGTGAGCGTTTGAAGAAGATGTATGATGTTCCAAATTCTCTAGCAATTTGTGGATTTACTTTGGCATAAATACGCACGAGTGCGTTCTAGCGCGGAGGCCACTTGTCAGACGGCAACTATAAACTTCTATGATTCCTCTTGGTCGATAACGCGGGGTTACGGGGGATAACAAGAAATATTAAACTATAAAGTTGTCATGGCCTAAAGGAAAATATGCTAGCTGCATTCGTATGGAACGATGCGTTTGTGCCGTTATTTGAATCCCGCAGCCGGGTACAAATCATTCCAGTGAAATACGAACTTAACACATGTTCACGAATGAATTCCACAGTGAAGGAATTGTTTAATAACAAATCAAACCAGTAAAAATTATAAAGTGCGCAAGTACTGGTGGTAGGGCGTCTCGGGAGCCCGCACGGGTCGCTACCTCTAATCCGTCTATTTCTGCCTCCATGTAGTATTGTATTCTTCTACCCACTCATGTAAAGCTTTCCTTCTTTAAGAACGGTTAGCTGGTAGAAAACTCAATTGTTGAGTTAAGCTCGCAATTTTTATATCTTATTACTGTAATATAGTAAGGTATTATATTTTGAAGGACAGGTAGCCGCTTATTATACATAGAAATTAGACTTAGAAATCATGTCCAAAGGTGGCTGGAGACAAATATTTAAGTTGTTGATATTGAGGCAATAAAAAAAGCAAAAAAAAGCAGTAACCTGTTAGGACTGCATAAAGCTAAAGCAGTACTGTCTCAATCCGGGTGTCTTCATCAATAAACCAACTGTTCTCAGTAAATCAAACATACCCAATCGTTAAAACCTCAAACGGTGGTTGAATTGTCGTGCAACTATCGACGTCGGACGACTAACCGTTCATTTTACTGTAGCACTGTATCGGTGGGTTGTGGTGGTTACATTCACAGCGGAAGGTAGCTTTCGCGTTGTGGCTACTCTCTGCTAGTCGTTAAACACCACTTGGGCTGTGGGATCATTTGGTCATCTACACTAATAAAAGTGAAAAGTTCAACATTCATGGAGCACACTCCAAATACTGACAGCGTGATTCCGGCTGGAAATTGTTCCCGAATGCATGGGTATAGCAGCAGTGGCTTAGTCTCAAATAAGTACATAAACAATTAATTGTATCAATCGGTACAGAATTTCGCAAAAGTTGAAAATCGATTTTCTTTAATATGTACCTTACCTTGTTTACTTCCTTACCTTACTTTACCTTTATTATGTATTATACATAATATCGTCTGAAAACTCACATGTAGTTCTACTACCGACGGGTCATAGGAAATTAGTAGCAATGTCTCTCTCTATGTGATCGAAGTCGCCTATTCCACTTATCGGATTGAAATCTATAAAGTCTATTATTATTATTTATTTATATTTATTTAAAACCTTATTAATTACATAATATTTTTTTAAAAAAGTTATTCAAATACAATTAAAAAAAAACACTATATAAAAATAGATTAGCGCTGATGGCGGTATCTACGACACAAGCCACCAGTGGTTAGGACTCCGAGTGCGAAACCTCCTCACAATGCGTGCAGTATCGAGGATTTATTTATTATTATTATTAAGATGGTTCGATTGATACCCAGATTTTGTCAGATGACCTATTAAATAAAAACGGTTGTGATCCACCATTCTGGCAACATAATTTAGTGAAGTGCATATAAGTTCTTGGTACGTACTGTAAGTCTTTTCATACGCAGCGTAACGTCGCTCACATCCTTCCAATTATCTGAATCATAACAGTCTTTGTGTATTACACGCATCAATACTACAGCGTTCCGTTTTATTACGACGTTAGAATTCAATGTGTACTCGAATTTTAATTAAACACTTACAAAATTAATACGTATTATAATAGTGAGCACTCCGTAGCAAATAAGTACCTGTAAAATTATTAGGAAATTTGACGCAAGAAAACGTGGCAGTAATGCCAGTAACTAGTACCAGCTGCTGGCTAGAGGTGGTCGAAGTCGTGTACACGTACCTCCAATGAATAACCGGGCAGGCTGTTGTAGGATCTTAAAGGATTAAAATTAAAGCAGACTTTTTGCAATGGAGTATGGTTACTTGGGGTCTAATGCCCGTATCTTTAGACGTTTCGTAAAATAGTCCTCCACTCTTAACTCATCCGATGATGCTCGAGAATTCCCTCCAAACTTACTCGAGTTTGGTATTTTTAGTCGACCATTACAATATTCCTCAACTGTCCTCGAGTGAGGTAATAATGATGAAAATTTGATCAAGCTAGCATCAAACCCATAGAATTCTGTAGTCTATGGTCATTGTTTAATGTCAAAGTCAAGCTGCCGCTGTCTGTTTGACACTAGATGAACTTGTTTGATGTTTTGGTTGCTGAGTTATTCGTAAATATGTGTGCGTGCGGTAAATCTGAAAGTGTATTATTTATTTTCTAACCTATTATTATTTTAGATTTCGGATCCGGCTTTGTATTTTTATTCGCCGCTTTTGTGTGATTTTGGTTGCATCGTGTTGTTGAAGTACTTTTCCACAACCACCAGTTTATTATTATATAAATAAAACTTATAATCGCATTGACTTTATTTATCAGGTAGTAAGCAAAATATGTCTCTTATGTAGGTAAATAAAATAAAGAGTTTCAAATGTCTAACCTCGAACTATTTACTTTATTAATAAATAAAATCAAACTTAAATTATCAAAATATGCGGGAATCATGCACAGATCCAGGCCATTGCACAACAATATCATATATTTCTATTTGCGGTCCACATACTATTTGGACATTGATAGAAAACCAGCCTTGAGCAACGTTCAAGGTACGTCGCGACGTACCTTGACTTGACAGTTCGCTTACTTCACTCCGGTTAGGAAATTTTTCCAAGGACGTTTGAGTGGAGTTTATTTTTACGACTAATCATACCAAAACGCGTGTTGGAGGTTGAGGCGAGTCGAGTTAAGCTCGTGTAAACGACTAAAGATACGGGTGTAAGTTTCGAGCGATGTCCAATATAAGAGTCATTCCGAGGGCAGAGCTAAATTGGCGTCCAAAATGCTAGAAGTCCTCAAAAGAGCGAAGCTCACGCCCGGACAAAGACTGCTTTAATAAAGCACAAGTTTGGCCTTGCGTGGAGTAGTGCTCTCAGTTCTGGACCGGAGCTCCTAAATAGCAGCTATTTCTATTTGATTCTATACAGAACAGGGCCGTTTAGATTGTCCTTAATTCAATTCTCACAGATCGCTTAGAACTTCTGAGTCTACGGAGGAACCTCTGTTCTCTGTGTTTCGTACGGTTCCGTATAGGATTCATAGGGATTCATGCTCTGAGGAATTGTTTGAGAAGATCACATCATCGCGTTTTTACTATCGCGCCATCCGCCATCGGAGCAGAGTTCTTCCGTGCTACCTGTAACCGCTGTATTCATCCATAGAGCGTTTCCAGAGATCTTTTCTGCCACGTACCATCCAGCTCTGGAATGAACGGTGTTTCCCGAGCGCTATGACATTTCTTTCTTCAAACGAGGCTTAGCGAGAGTATTCTGCGGTAGGCAGCGCTTGTAGCCCCTGGCATTCCTAACGTTAATGAGATTCGATAACCACTCACCACCTTTTGGTGGGCCGTATGCTCGTTCGTCTACCTGCAAGGGAAATACAAATAAACATCTCGTTATCATTCTTGCACTCGTCTTTGCCGTGATGTTGTAAACCGCAACATTTAAGATTTTTCGCGATCGATAACTATTCCCGCTTCAAAGCTTTCTAAATTACTATATTTTTAAGATTTATAAATTTCTTTTCATTTAATTACCGATTAAGATAAAGTTTTGATTACTAAAAAAAACACTAGATATCCCAATTATTATCTGTACTTGAAACACAACTTCCTTTATTTATTATTTAAAATCCTTGAATATCTCCTTTGTGCTCTTAATTTCTAAGAAATGACCACCGTGTAACTCAACGAATAAACAGAATAAATGCATTGAAATGAAGATATCGTATAAAGAGTGTTCGCCATCGACTAGTTGATATTTGAATACAATGCACCTCGACCAGATAAGGCGTTCAGAAAGGGCTATGATCGACGCTGCATTGTGCTGTAATCGTCAATTGTGTTTCAAGAGTAGGCTTAAAATAATAAATTTCATATATTGGCACACGTTGCTCATGTGTACTTTTCAGTCTTGTCGACGTCGCCCTATACACATCATTACGGATCCTCCCGATCCATTAACGGTGCTTTTAGGCGCTTTTAGGTATCACAAGTATCGGTCACCGTCGTCGTCGAATCCGTCGCTTGCGACGAAGGGCTCGACGAGTGAATTAACCCATAGACACAGCCCACTGAGTTTCTCGCCGTATCATCTCAGTGGGTCGCGTTTCTGATCCGGTGGTAGATTTTGCGAAGCACTGCTCTTGCTAGGGCCAGTGTTAGCAACACTTCCGGTATGAGCCTCGTGAGCTCACCTACATGTATTTATTTATTTATTCATGTTGAGCGATGCACCCGGTGTTCGAATCTCAGGCGGGTACCAATTTTTCTAATGAAATACGTACTCAACAAAATTAAATGTTCACGATTGATTTCCACGGTGAAGGAATAACATCTATACTAATATTATAAAGAGGAAAGATTTGTTTGTTTGTTTGTTTCGAATAGGCTCTGAAACTACTGGACCGATTTGAAAAATTCTTTTTCCATTAGAAGCCGACATTGTCCCGGATGAACATAGGCTTTTTTTTTTAATTTTTTTTTAAATTTTTTTTTTGGTTTCATGTGTGTTTTAATGTTTCCGAAGCGAAGCAAGGGCGGGTCGCTAGTCGTGTAATAAAAATCAAACCCGCAAAAATTATAATTGGCGTAATTACTGGTGGTAGGACCTCTTGTGACTCCGCGCGGGGGGGTACCACCACCCTGCCTATTTCTGCCGTGAAGCAGTAATGCGTTTCGGTTTGAAGGGTGGGGCAGCCGTTGTAACTATACTGAGACCTTAGAACTTATATCTCAAGGTGGGTGGCGCATTTACGTTGTGGATGTCTATGGGCTCCAGTAACCACTTAACACCAGGTGGGCTGTGAGCTCGTCCACCCATCTAAGCAATAAAAAAAAACATATCTATACTTATTTATTAAATCAATATTGATGTTTGAATTGAATTTAACTCCAAAAATGAAATAATTTCCTCACAAAAACTGTTAATCTTAAATACTGTCTGCCGGAGGTATTATTAAAAAAAACTTTTTAATAAATCGTTTATTTTAGTACCCGACTGCCGAAGGAGGGTAATATTTCGAACGTGTTTATGTTTATTTATTTGCCAAGAGTGTGAAATAAAATAAATTATTAAAGGAAACATGTTACTGTATACATAAAGTAAACTAAATATTTTTATTTTCGGCATTAAATCAGTATTTTTAATGCAGTCGTGTTTTTTTTTCAGCTTTATTTTTGTTTATTATACACGTCGCTACGAATATCTATTTGAAAATATTCTTACTAAGTATACTGTAAGTGTTTTAATTGTGTTAATAAACCAAACTCGGTCATATAAAGTCTGTCCATACGTCAGGTGGTCACGCAGCGTCAACGGTATGACGATTAACTCGTGCCATTGCCCTTAGCGGTACTATCAATAAACGCGATGCTCACAAAAAGTATAATACCTTTATTGATATAAAGGGGCAAAAGAGTTCACGGCTTGCGTATCGTTAAGTGGTTACTAGAGCCCACAGAAATCAAAACGTAAATGTCGCCGCCATCTCGGGACATGAGTCAATTTTGAAACGACGGTTCGATCCTTCAAACTGAACGAATAACTTGTAACGGGTACAGGTAACATGGAGGTATCTACCTCTGCTCATAAATGTACTATAGTAGCTATTGATCGATCCAAGTGTTGCAGATGGAAGTCCGAAACATTGAAGCGATATAATGGATGAGACACTCGCTTGTACAGGGCGACTGATCCACTTACTGTTATATGTACCAATTAGATTTGATAAAAGTCCACAGCGGTGGGCAGCCTTTTGGATGTGCCCCTTGTTGTTCATTCACCATAAGGTACACCGGTATATAGGTTCACCGTACACTTATCTGCCTTAGACTCTAATAAAAAATGGAACGCATATTTCATGTCAAAGTTTTAAATTGGGTATAAAACTCATATCACTTCACAATCAAAAAATTAGATTATGATCACTATAATAAAAACAAAAACTACCACACCAATATTATAAATGCGAAGGCGAGTTGTTTGTTATTTATATTTTACCGCAACTAATCAACTGTTTTGCATATACACGTTTTCGAAGGTCCAGCAAAGGACACAGGGCGGTAACAGCCCACTTGAGTTTCTCGCCGGATTTTCTCAGTGCGGTTCCTCGCAATTCCGATCCGGTGGCAGACTCTGCGAAGCACTGCTCTTGCTTTTTTTTATTGCTCTTGTAGGCAGACGATCATACGGCCCACTTGATGGTGAGTGGTTACCGTCGCCCATGGACTTCAGCAATGCCAGGGGCAGAGCCAAGACGCTGCCTACCGCTTAATACTCTCCACAAGCTTCGTTTGAAGAAGGACATGTGATAGCGCTCGGGAAACACCGTGGAGGGGAGCTCTTTCCATAGCCGGATGGTACGTGGCAAAAAGACATCTGGAAACGCACTGTAGATGACCGCAGTGGCTCGAGGTAGTATGGATGAACTCTACTCCGGTGGCGGGCGGTGCGATGGTAAAAACGAGATGCCGGTAACATCTCGCTAGGGCGCTCTTGCTAGGGCTAGTGCTAGCAAATTCTCTCTGGTTAAGCCCGTGAGCTCACCTACCGTCCGGGGGTAGGTGGAATAGCCCTTTGGGCCCCGAGCGAATAGATTGGGGAGAAAAAGAAAAGGGCGGTAACCTATGGCTAATACTATGCTTGAGGGTGTTTGCTTACATTAAGCGAGTAATGCCGCGTGTGGAAACAAGTAAATAATAATTGACAGTTGATTATGAGAGCTCGGTGCCGATCTATTTGGACGATGTTGTAATCCGTGACGCCCCGACCGCGTTGCACAAACGTAGGTATAATAGGAGGTATTGTTGGCGCGTGGTTGGCGCTGATTGCACTCGTACCGGACTGATATTGAACGCTTCGATGTTTCGTAATCGTTTCAGTTGCATACCTTTCTTTAATGAGTTTGTTTGTTGACGCGACGGTCGGGTATGAGCAGGAGGAGGGTAATTAAAGATCAGTGTTACGGGAAATACTGATAATGATATCGTTTTACACGTGGTCTTCGTCGTATAAACTTTGTGCCGAGTGTGCATATGTAGATACTCATTCTGTAAGCTAGTAATTAAAACTGTTGCTATAGCGAGTAGCGTCGTGCCCGTGTCTCGTATTTGGCCATCTAATACTAAGAATTCAAATTAAATAAAAGTTTAAACAATATTTTTACATTCATCCTAATTGTGGTGTTACTATCAAATCTCTTATCAATCGTTTTACTCGACTTTTTTATTGCCCTTGTAAGGCAGACGAGCATACGGCCTTCCTGATAGTGAGTGGTTACCGTCGCCCATGCACTTCAGTAATGCTAGGGCAGAGTCAAGTCGCTGCCCACCTATTTCACTTTTCTTTTGTTCGACGGAAACATGTTCTCAATAAACTGAATAGACATCTGTGTAATTGTAATTATAAAGATTATCTATTAGCTAAATGGTGACAGGGATAGTGGTGAACGGTTACTGTTGTCTCTTGTCGTAATGTCGTCCATGTCGTAAATCTCCACGTTCGCCGTAATATAAGAACTCGAACCTGCAATTGTAAACCACTTTTCAGTTAGTTTCGTTGATTTGCTGCCAAAATAAGCTAAATTGTACTTATGTCCAAAATAATTCTGACTAACGTATCTTTTTAGTTACTGACAATCGCAAAATACAAACTACCCACACAATTCACGCTTAAAGTAATTTTATTCCTTTGAAGTGATTTAAAGCTTAAAGCTAAAACGTTCGTGAGTCGGGTATGCAAATCAGATTACGAATAATAATGGCTGTCTAATACACTCAAAGGTCAGCGTGGCTGGTCAGAAGGAAGATAAAATGTCACAAAACAGGCATTTGTACATTAGGTAAAATAAAAAGTTTAGAGTACGCTTCGCTGTTGAGCTAAACATGTTTATAGCATTATTACGAAACTAAGCGATCATTATGACCTTATTGCCAACCAAGCAGCATTGTCTACCTCTAAAGTCTGTGTCCAAATCTAGTTTTTAATGAATGTTATCGTTCCACTTGATTGGCGAGCAGTGGCAGACTGTGGACGTGCGCTGAGAACGTTCCAAAATGACTCCATAAATAAACATAGAATTTTTACGACCATTTTCTCCGGAAATGTCTTTTTTTCTCAGAGAGTGTTGACACGTGTTTTATCTATGATACACTTAAAGGGGATGGCCCATTTTCGGCCCAAAGCGGACAATAGATTATAGAAAAAATACTTTGTGCATTAATTTTGTCATAAATAAATATGCATTTACTTTCTTGCAAATAAGCGCCACTATAGTTTACAATAAGTAGTTTAAAAAAAGTAACTCTATTGAAAAAACAAGGATTTTTATTTTTGCGGGAAAAATATTGCCAGCTTCAAATCCTTTTACGTATGAAGTAAATATTTTGAGTATATAAATAAAACATATAAATAAATCATTTTAAGTATTATCATTAATCAAACGATTTTAATGGATTTTATGCACATAAAATAACATCGAAGACATACCCATTGGACTTTAACTTGTAACTATACTTGAGACCTTAGAACTTATATCTCAAGGTGGGTGGCGCATTTACGTTGTAGATGTATGTGGGCTCGAGTAACCACTTAGCAACACCAGGGTGGCTGTGAGCTCGCCCACCCATCTAAGCAATAAAAAAAACTTTACTAGTATTGTTATTTAAATATGTACAACTAAAACAAAAACATAAAAAATAATGTGTACTCGTAAAAAAAAGATTAAGATATAAATCAATTATCGGTTATTTAAAAAAATAATCGATATATGAATTTCATGTAATTATTTTTCTTTATACTGACAACACTGAATTTAATCTCACTGACTGACACTTCGCTTGCTGCTTGTGGTGTTGTGCTTGCGTACAAAATGGATGTGTTCTGATTTTTCTTCGATTTATTTTACTTTTATCAATAACGTTTCATACTACGACTAAAAAACATTGTGTGAATTGTGGTTTTACCCTGACCGAGATTTAAAACCGTGTATATGCTCTCCTTTGCTATTTTTAGATGATACTAATTGTGTATGAAGATGAAGAAAATATAGAAAAATACATTAGGAACATCTTAAACATTAAGAAAAGAAAAGTTCTTGAAGTATCTCACAATCCGACACTTATTTATATAGAAAATTAACCTCAAAACGAGTTTTTATTTTTATTATATTTTTTATAATAGTGGCGTCAATTTCAATATATTTTTTAGATATCCAATACATTTAAGAATTTGAATCAGTACATTTTTATAGTAATAATTGATGTCCATCTTGGGCCTAGCACACTATGGAGAGTGGGCAATCCCCTTTATATGACTACTATTCATGGATCTTTACTGAAGTATTTTGAGGTCTTATATAAGACTAGTCGTACTCGCCCGCTTCGCTGGGCATTTAAAATTAACATAATTATTTATTGTCATATTATTGTTAGGGAGTCCATCACTCATATAAATATTAGCCTATCCATTAAGTACATGTATCAACGTTTTTTTAATATATTGCTGAAGATGTTGATGTATGTTCATGGGATTTTAAAACAGTTTAACAACAATGTATTTCGATTACAATTTGGCTGATAACAACTTTACATGTGTAAAACAAATGAAAGTAACGACCTCATATTGGTCGGCATTCGACATACATCACTGTTCTGAGCACAATCCTTATTGTTTTTCTTAGTACGAGTACCTAGAGTATAATAGTAACTTGAAAACAATACAACACAGTTATAACTGTTCATTTTACGAAGTAGATGTCTATTTTGCAGCTATTTCATCACGACCCAAGTTGGCTTCTTATTTAAAGGCGACTTTCACTTGGCGTTTGTACCTTAAAGGTAGCGTCAGATGTGTCGTTTGAGGGAAAATCATTTCAAATTATATTTGAGAACACAAAATGGAACGGTTTGGTTTTTAACAATTAACAACGTCAACCTGACTTTTATCATAACATTAATTAGTTCAAGCCGGATGACTGTTACGCGGCAGAAAGAAGCATAGTGGTAGAACCTACCCCTGCCGGCTACAGTACGCCTACCACCCGTCACTTGTGGCCTATCAGGTAGACTACGGTACTGCCGAGCGTTACAATATTGACGTAATATAAACTTTCTAATTTGGGCCAGTGGGGTGCTTGAAGTAATTGTGTGCCAAGGTTGGCAACCGACTTGCCATCTGACTGTGTTTTATCGCCACGTTTGCGCGGCCTGGCTGATTAGTTTGGCTACATTACTTAGTTTTGCTAGGGCAATCAATAGTCACGATTTATCAACGTTTTTTTGTTAATTAAACAGGAAATTGTTTATAGTTCAGTTTGCCTTCGATCAACAATACCCTCCGATATTCGATAGTACAGCGGTGCACGCGAGAGTAGCCTAAATTATAATGCGTTTTTGTATGTGTTCTAGGCGTTGATATACACATAGTGGCTCCGACTGGGCTCTGGCCCGGTCCTTGGTAGGGCGCTGGCTATGAGCGGCAGGAGTTTTTAGTGAGGTTCGACTCCCACATAACCTACTCGCCGCGCGGGTGGGAATCCGGTGATTTTCCCCTGATAAAAAAAAAAGCGTTATTACACATAGTAGTAGTATGTTAGTACACATCGTACGAGCGAAGGAAACAATGAAGTTCATCCGGGGTCCGGGCTCTAGATAAATGGTGCTGTTCTAGATAGGCAAACAAACTGACTGATGCCGTCGCTCATTGACGTCAGGTACAAAGCGAGAGCCAGGTGCAGCGGGTTTGCGCCAAGTACTTAAATTATTTAAAACATTTTCCATTTAGGACGAATCGTGTGCAAACACAATTTCAATGAATAAACCGCGTGGGTCGCATCTGACCCTAAACTAAGATAAAGCTGAAATACGTGGCAATTTAGTCTTTAAAACAAACATTTCAAAGTATAATCTCCTGCGAACAGGGGTTTATGTAGCAATGTGTTACAGGCTGCCGTATTTATGTGATCCGACAAACGAGGCAGTCTTGTTGGCGAGCGCATAATATAACTGTGTAATTTGTAATATTATCCTCTTGTTCGATGAAGTCTGCGTGTGGATGTTATGGTTGCACTCGCTTGGCAAATATTATGGCCAGAGTCGGCTACTGTCGGATGAAGGTCATTAGCTGAGCAAGCTATTATGATTATTTAATGTGAGATAATTTTGACTGACTCCCAAAAGAGTAATTACGTCTGAACTGTTAGCATTAGAGAAAATTAAATAACATCCAGTCAGTTTTAACTTCCAACCATCCAGTTCGTCGGCCCCTTATCTGACGCAGCGTAGCTAGGACAGTGAGCTGTGTGGTTGAACTATACAGAACTGTTGTTCCATATTACGTTTACTCTTCCGAATATATTTTAATTATTAGTATCTTACTTCTGTCTGTCGCATAGCATTCACGTTATTGTGTAGCTCAGGGCATATTATTATTTATTTGGTTATTAATATTACGGTGAATTTAGATACATTTTTGCATAGAATACCAGGTTATCATAACTCGGAGGTGGTTAGCACGCGACAACGATTGTCGACGTCGTGTGACGACGCTGATAAGATAACGGCGTATACAGATGTAACAGCGTCGACGTCACGAAGGCCGCCCCGCTCCACCGTCGCGTTATTGATAACAATTACTCCTATACAGCTATGTACGCCTAGTACTTTTTCAGGGGAATTTCCATGAAAAGCGTTTTTCAACACGACGTAGTTTGTGAAAATTAAATTTCAGATGAATTCCACGTATTTGTTTTAATAGGATATCGTTGAAAAATGAATTAGGTTTGCGGTTGATATTTTCATAGAGAACATCACCAGAAATTGTTCCCAACACTCAATGTCTTTAAACACAGATAATTTACTAACACTAGCCTTAGCAAGAGTCCTTCGCTGAATCTACTACGGGATCAAAATCGCGACCCATTGAGAAGATCCGGCGAGAAATTCAGTGTTTGCGTCATACGGCCGATGGCTGTTCATTATTAGACGGTCGTACTAATTGTCATTCACTATCTGCCACTTGGTAACACTCACGCCATTGACCCTTCACGACGAGTCTAACAATTAATAATTTACTTAATATTAAATTTACACATTTTTTTTTGTAACTGACTGAAATGTACAATGATATATCAGGGTAAGAAACAACACACATAGATAAAATAGTCGCACACTGAACTAAACTTTTAGAATATGATCTATCACACACGAGAGAAGTAATTCGCATCACATTGTGCGAATGTGATTACGTAAAGTAGCGTGTATCATAATAACTGGTTCGTAATTGTGGCACTAGGTCAAGATAATCTTTTGTTTACTGCTGCATGATGCCGAATACGAGGCGAATACCGGTGCCAGCTCTGAACTAGGTCGTACCTGCACTGCGGGCCCTCGACCGCTTTACGCAAATGCCTCCCGATGTTTTTCGGTTCCACTTTCTCTTAGCTGATAGTGCCCTGGTACTTTGCGATAATTTTCTATAACTTGTGTAACTTTTTGGAACTATGTATGTGCGTATCTATCATGCGACTTTTCAATTTTCATTTCATAAATAGTCAAATGTATAATAGAGGTTAGTATTTGGTCGAAGGTACTCATACGCGTGTACTCGCTCAAAATTAATAATGGGTCACTTGGAACAATTTCGGTCACGAATTTGGCATTTCGGTTCTACTTTCTGAGAGGACATAACGCCCTGGTACTTTTTGATAATTTCTTTGGAAAATAACAGAACTATTAGCTTATTTTGGAAGTAGGTCGTACTGCTTGCAGTGGCCCGATTTAACGACGCATCATTAATTATCAAAGTATTTCTACTATCGTGCTCATCCCTGCTAATTGAAACCATTGCACCAACCCGTATGCTTATATGCCTAACTGGTAATACAAACAAAACTGAAATCTGACGTTCGATATTATTGCAATATTATACCAGTCGATATACATATTTTTTTTTATTGCTTAGATGGATGGACGAGCTCACTGCCCACCTGGTGTTAAGTGGTTACTGGAGCCCATAGACATCTACAACGTAAATGCGCCACCCACCTCGAGATATAAGTTCTAAGGTCTCAGTATAGTTACAACGGCTACCCCACCCTTCGAACCGAAACGCATTACTGCTTCACGGCGGAAATAGGCGGGGTGGTGGTACCTACCCGTGCGGACTCCCAAGAGGTCCTACCACCAGTGATTACGCAAATTTTAATTTTGCGGGTTTGGTTTTTATTACATGATGTTATTCCTTCACCGTGGAAGTCAATCGTGAACATTTGTTGAGTACGTATTTCATTAGAAAAATTAGTACCCGCCTGCGGGATTCGAACACCGTTGCATCGCTACATACGAATGCACCGGACGTCTTATCCTTTAGGCCACGACGACTTCAAAACATACATACATACTTTCCTATAGAGTGTTTAACGTCTGAACTTTGTATTCGACTCGATTTTCTTCGATACCTTATACCAAGTTAATTGAGATTTTGGCGACGATAACTTCCAGTAAAGGCTTCGATATTTTTTGTTTTTACTCGATCTATTTGTTATTTTTTTATCGATTTTTTTATAGTTCATAACATCCTAGCAGTTTGTTGTTTTTTAATGACGCCCAAACCTAAGATCCTACTTTGTTCTTAATTGGTACGCGTAGCTACGGTCAGCAGCAAGTTAAGAGTACAGGGTTGCCACTGACTATTTTATAATATGAATTCATGGAATTGTATTTGTTTGAAGTTTGAATATTAGAATTATTAATTCAATCCAAAATTTATGATATAATTAATTAATTTTTTTTAATTTTCGTCAAGTAACTGTTACCTGATGGATCTGTTTTTCATTTGTTTCATCTGTTTGTGAGGATATTTAATTTTTTGTAAAATATCTTAATATTGGTTTTTACTCAGAACTTCTGAACGACAATGGGTAGGCTATTTCGGTTCTCCTGTAAATTGATTCCCTTGATTCCTTTCTACGCGTATCTAATACGATCTAGTGGGGAAACTTCAAGCATTGCTATTTGATAAGGTCCATTTTCAGCGAATTGCTGATAATTTTTTTTAGTTTATCAGTACATCGACCGTGTTAAGCCTTTCAGGTTGTTTTCAACAATGGAGCATAAATATGGAAATATGCAAAGCTGTGCGCTTTGTAGTTTACTAGGACGATAAATATTTACATTATTACAAGTAATAAAATTTTATTTTATCATCGAAATATGTTTATGATAGATAAACGTGTTACAATACTAATAAATAAATACGTTATGAATAATATTAGTTAGTATAAAGGCCATTGACCTCAGTGTTGCAAACAGCTGTTGGATAATGTTGTCAGCTGTATTTACATTCGAGTAGGCACTGGACTGTGCTGTACTGGACTCGTTCTGAGCCAATCAATTAGTTAGTTACATAAATTAGTTCAAATAATTAAAATGTTCCCTATTGTTCGACGATTGTTTTATCTAAAATGTTGACGCACCGATGTTTCGTGGCAGAAATATATCGAATAGTAGTTTACATCCGTGATGGCGATATGGCCTAACATTAGGCTAGTAAAACCCACTCTTTTTTAAACTAGAAATTTTCACGAAAGTTTTTTTTTATTTAAATTTAAGTCACATAATATAAAGTTTTAAAAGAGGTATGTAAATAAGTTTTTGAAAAAAAAAATTCTTTTCATATTCCACGAAAAACTAACACTAAAATTTTATATAAGAGCGAGTTGGGGCAGAGAGAGGTTAAACCAATTGTTTCTGAACGGCCAAAGTCGTTCTATTTCGATCTCCCCCACTCTGAGAGTAGCCGATTCTCGGCGACCGAGGTCATGAGTTATGATCACACGGGTAAATACGTTATTGCTCTATTAGCTAAACTCTTAAACCAGCAAGCGGCTGCTATTGACAAAGACCTTTACTAATCCCAAAGAGTGAGTAATCTTTTAGAAACCGTCCGCCAACGATCTCTACAGTAAAATAATAGCTTTATGTATTACAAATCAAATATAGTAGGTAATTGTAAAGTTGATGTGCGTGCTTACTAGGCAGTGTACTGTGAGACGCAACGGGTAGGTTCAGGTTCTGTGTATTTATGCTCTGGATGTGGAAGCAGTTTTGGTCTGAACAATAGTACAGATGCCTAGGGAGTCAACGTGGAGTTTGGGTGTTAGATTATCTCATAAGTGCACGATTTTTTTATTTTTTTTTATTGTCCTTGTAGACAGACGAGCATACGGCCCACCTGATGGTGAGTGGCTACCGTCGCCCATGGACTTCAGCAATGCCAGGGGCAGAACCAAGCCACTGCCGACCGATCAAATTAACACAAACCATAATGTCTTTGTGACGAGAACTTGTGCATTATTATTAGTGCATGCTTTGTTTTACTTCCGTTATTATAACATTTACTTTTCTGACTGAGGACGGTGTCACGGTCATATCGGCAAGCACAGCACAAAAATTGTTCTACACTATCAATGTTCACGACTTTATGGTTTCGCGGAATGAGTTTATCGCTATCGTCGTGTTTGTGCCGTTCAGGTAAAGTACGTACAATTAAATGTAAGTGTTAAAACAACTGATGTAGGTACTGATAAGGGTATAGCGGGGCTTTATTTGAATGCGATAGTACTGATTAGCGGTAATTATAAAAGTAATTGTAAACGTCATGTGTTTATGGTGATCTTGTGTTTAACTGGTGCTAAGAAGTCTCTTGTGAGTCCAGATCTAAATCACCGTCCTATTTCAGTTCTGAATTAAGCATGCGTGTAAGTTTGAAAGGGGGTATAGCGGTTATTTAAACGCAAAACATCTTCAATGCCGTGGTCGCGTATAGCCAGGGAACCCCTTAGTTAAAACCAGTCGAAAGCTGCTCCGCTCAGGACACTGGCTCTACCAAGGAGCAAGTATGCGTTATTGGTGGCCATTACTTTATCAAACACCTAACAAGTTTGAAAAAAATATCTGGTTATTGTCTAACAGGCAGACAAGCGTGAATGGTTATATTTAAGGCAGGTTTCTCATGGACATCAGCGATGTCAAAGCTATAGCCGAGTCGAAGTCTACTGCTCTGGTTGATCAGAGTGATATGCTTTAACTATCAAAATTACCTGTGAAGTACGTTCGCGACTGTTGTCGGCGCGCTAATTACTTTGTAACTTAATGTGTTTCTACGGGTGGAACGACTTCTTTTGAGCCCGCCCGGGTAGGTACCACCACCTACTTATTTTCTGCCGTGAAGCAGTAATGCGTTTCGATTTAAAGGGTGAGGCAACAGACAAGGCAGGTTAAATCTGAGACTTTAGACATAATGTCTCGAGGTGGGTGGCGGTATTTATGTTGTAGATGTCTATAGGCTCCGGTAACTACTTAACACCAGATGGGCCATGAGCTCGTCTAAACATTCAAGCAATTGAAAAAATCAAATTATTGACATTGTTAAGACCAGTAACGCTTTCTTTTTAAGTTTAATTTACCAGCTGACGATTTGGAATACTCGTATTATTGTTAGTCACCAATGCGCATTACTTAATTTCTCAGAAATAGTAAAATTATTCATTCATATACGTATATTAACGTCAAATGTTTCTTATTGCAAGCGTTTAAAGCTGAATATTACTTGAGCTCGCAGAAAAGCAACGGTCAAGCTGTTGTCGAGTCACTTCAAAAAATTCCAAGGTCGTCCGACGAAAAGCGACGGTACTTTAAGTTAGAATCGTAACAAATTATAATAACTAGGTATAAACTGGTGTTGACCCACTGCAGGCGAGAGTCTCTCGATTGAGAACATTAAATAGGTAATGGTCCACCAATCTGTCATTATAAGACACGATCTTCTCATCCCCGGTCACCGTTCTCGTCGAACCCGTCGCTTGCGACGAAGGGCTCGACGAGTAAACTAACTCTCAGACACAGCCCACTGAGTTTCTCGCCGGATCTTCTCAGTGGGTCGCGTTTCCGATCCGGTGGTAGATTCTGCGAAGCACCGCTCTTGCTAGGGTTCGTGTTAGCATCGTCGCCAGGTTTGAGCCCCGTGAGCTCACCTACTAGCCACTGTTACGCTGAAATAGCCTCTCAAGGCTATCAGCTTAGGTAGGAAAAAAAAAAAGCTTCTCATCGACGTCCCCCAGGCCGTCCGCCTTACCGCTTGTGACTTTGTAGGGTCTACGTATATAATATATCAGTACTTGTTCAAATATGATAATGTGATTAACGTGACTGGCCCCACATGAGCGTGGCGGCTTTCTGTTTCGTGTCCGCGTTTTTGGTTGAAAAATAAAAAGTATTATCATTTTAACTTAAGATAAAAAATAACTGTATACGAATATTGAAAACTTATAATGTATGAAAAACACAATATTAAAGTAATTATTTTCTGTCGTACTGACCATGGTTTGACTCACATCGGCTAAGCAAAATTCGTTGTCAACGCTTGTATCCCGTATGGTCTAGTGGCTAGGATACCTGGCTTTCACCCAGGAGGCTCGGGTTCGATTCCCGGTACGGGAAATGTTTTTGTATTTTTTTTCTTCTAAATGTTGTGTTTTCAATTGCTATTATAATTAGGAGCCTGTTTTTTTTCTTTCTTTTTAACTGCCAATACTACTTTTCACATTAATTATACATCACAACACATCAATTTTATGTTGCAAGCCCACACGGATATGTACCACTATCATGTCTTGTTCTGTTTCAAAGCAATCACACTACCATTTGAAGGGTAGAAGCTGCAGTGCAGACTTCAGTCTATGGGTCATCATCGTAAGCGGTAACCGTTTCTCAAGGGCATTGGTTCCGCCATCAGCAGAGCTGCTTTACATATTAGATGACCCGTGAGAACATGGCCCATAACAGCTATAAAAATTTTAAAGCCTAACCTGACTTGAAGTTGTTGACCTTTACGGTAACAAGATATAAAAGTAGAACGTGTGTCTATAACGGGGCTTGTAATCACCAAGTCGAGCGGAAACCACAACCCAAGGGAGCTACAGGGAAGCTTACTTCATAAAGTTGATTAAAATATTCTTATCGTCAGAACTTAATAACATACAGGTGCTTGTAATCTAATTTTTTGATCGCCTCTTTGGTATTGTGGTTGGCTCTGTGAAAGAAGGTGTATGTACAACGTCCAATGTTGATATTGTTATGACACAAGCCAACTGGTGGTAGGACATCTTGTGAGCCCGCACGGGTAGGCACCACCGCCCTGCTTATTTCTGCCGTGAAGCAGTACTGCGTTTCGGCTTGAAGGGTGGAGCAGCCGTTGTAACTATACTGATACCTTAGAATTCATGTCTCAAGGTGGGTGGCGCATTTACGTTGTAGATGTCTATGTGCTCCAGTAACCACTTAACACTAGGTGGGCTGTGAGCTCGTCCAACCATCTAACCAATAAAAATTGTACATATTCTCGAACGCGCCGAACTGGTAGACATTCAACTATTCCCATCCCAAAGTCAAAGGTTAGTACCGCTATGTCCTAGTTTATCAGATCACCATCAATCTAATTCAATTAGAACATGAGTTCCCGATAACGATGTATCGATATCGAGACCATTTAGTTGTAGATAATCGAATATCGATACGTTGTGCTAACTCAATGCCCTCGTTCGATCGGTCACGGATGGGTGCTCTTCACTCTATGTTGTTAAGAACGGTTAGGCGGATTTAATTTATGTGGAAGATTTATTATTATTTTAACATAATACCAGTTGAACATACGAGTATACCAAGATCGTGTACATTTCTGCCGTCACATAGCTATGAGTAAAACTGGGACTTGAACCTTAATAACATTCAATTATACGTATTCGGTTTGATTGGCTAGCTTGTATAGGTGAAGTTCGACAATCTAATAAAAGATAAGGATTCAGGCGGCTGTTCATTTCGAATAGACATGATTGGGGTGCGCTAAACACGAAGCGGTCACCAGAGGTCCCATGCATCGAAAAGTGAATGTTTCCTTCGAGAGATCCCTCGATAAAATGAATTATTGCTTGTCAAGGTAAATGTGCCACATCCATCCGAATGGACTCTCGAAACATTACGTACCTAGTATAGTAATAATACTCTATTTTGAGTAGTGTTCTGCTTATGATGTTCGGACGAAGATGATGCGGTATGGTAACGCCAATATAGTTCATTAAAAATAAGTCGAATCTTTTTTTTTTTGTTTCTACCTAAGCTGAGAGCCTTGAGAGGCTATTTCAGCGTAACCTTAACTAGTAGGTGAGCTCGCGGGGCTCAAACTTGACGACGTTGCTAACACGAACCCTAGCAAGAGCCGTGCTTCGCAGAATCTACCATCGGATCGGAAACGGGATCCACTGAGAAGATCCGGCGAGAAACTCAGTGGGCTGTGTCTGTGGGTTAATTTACTCGTCGAGCCCTTCGTCGCAAGCGCGTTCGGTTCGACAAGAACGATGACCGGGGTCGAATCATTCGCGTGAAAGACACTCATGGTCCAACGCTAGCTATAACCGATTTATAAGTTTGAGCTTATGTTTCCGTTAGAAACTTTCCGAACAAATGCGCTTACATAAATATCTTGTAATTTTGAAACAGAATTGGCAATAAAATATAAATTTATATTTCAATTTGTTATTCGAAAGTTCTGCGAAAGTCTGGAATATTGAGTTGAATTTTGGATTCATGAGCCGTCTTTTGAAATATCAAGATACATATATACAGATTTGGATTAAATTTTGCGCAATTTTATGCCTGGATAAGCACAAATATGGGGCTTCAATCATGGGAAATGTTATGACCCGTGCAACGCCGCGCTGGGCTGGATCCGACATTGTGCTCGCTTGTTCGTGATTTTCCGTACAGACACCTCTACAAGTCGACTGATATTCGATGACGCGAGAAGTGTTTGAGTGTGAAACAACTCGGTATCGCGGGAAAATGCGACTTGTTACATTGTGTATTAATTACAATTTTAATGCAGCAACATCCTCGGGCCACATCTAGTCCGAATAAATATATCTTGTATTCTACAAAACTATAGAAGTAATGTCAACATGTAACGGGTGGTTTGAACGGTAAATCTTTGCATGTACTAAACTATTGAATTACCTATTACTTTTGATTTTACTGTTGTAACTAATCCCTTTAAAATTTTTTTATAAATCTAAAATTCAGTTTCGTAAATGTTAAGCTACGAGTATATTGGGATATCTCCTCTCGAGCAAGTGATAAAGTGCCTCGCTCAGTTCCAGTGTAAGAAATTGTTTAACCGACCGCAACGGGACGCGTGTACATTATAACTAATTGAAACACGACATTGCGAATGAACTGTATGACTGTCAGCAGGTCGTACACCGCGCGGTGCACCGGATGCTCCTCATATTGTTGTGAGACTTCGCTATCAATACATACATAGATAGCACACGTAGATAGTGTACTCTTCGACGCGACGTCTGCGCGACGGACTATTGTTTTTCGCATACCCGATCCGGTGGACCGAATGGTAAACAGTCGATGTCGCCCTAAACACGTCACGAATCCTCCCGATCGGTCCCCCCATTAACGGTGCTTTTAGGTACCTCAAGCACCGGTCACCGCCCTCGCCGACCCCGTCGCTTGCAATGAAGGGCTCGAAGAGTAAATTAAACCATAGACACAACCCACTGAGTTTCTCGCCGGATGCTCTCAGAGGGTCGCGTTTCTGATCCGGTGGTAGATTCTGCGAAGCACTGCTCTTGCTAGTGCCAGAGTTAGCAACACTCCCGGCTTGAGCCCCGTGAGCTCACCTACTAGTTCGGTGAATCTAGAATAACCCCTGGAGGTTACTAAAACAGGAAGGAAAAAAAAAAAAAATTTTCGTATTTCAATCAATGGGCGGAACTTAGTAGTTACATTAATTTTTATATTGCGTAGACGAATTTACATGCTCCTGTTACATATTTCTTTATCGTAAACACGTCTGAAGGTACGTATTTGACTAGAAAACAACTAATGGTACTTGCATGTCATTATGGCATTTGAGGACCGCCACCGTCGCTTCGCTCGATACGGGTACACCGGGCGTCTGCTTTAAGTGTCGACGACTTCGATTTTACTTGAGATTACATTTCGATGCATTGGTAGACCCTCAGTAATTAAGTGTAAGTTTTGTTGGCTGCGTTGTAAAACTATACACATACAATAAAAGTAAAATTATGCACAGCGAGTTGGACACATTCGCTGTTGGAGCTACTTGTGGGTCAATTTATTTATTTATTTATAATAATTAAAGGGAATTTTAAGGGAAACTTAAAAGGATATTTTCCACTAGCACTAGATAGAATGCAGGAAATGCGGCGGAGATACTGCAACATATTAAGATTGGTGTTTTTGAAATCTAACCTCTATCAAGTTAGTTTTTACTTAAATCTGCTGCTTTCTCTTAGAATAGTAGTTGAAATTAGAAAGTGTGCCCTAAGAGCTAAGACGCAACAAAACAACAGGTAATTAATTAAATTTAACGTGCTTTAGTGGTTAAAAGTCGTTCGTGTCTCTTGTTCTAAATTTTTTACAAAGGGTCATTTAAAAACTGAATGTACATTAAATAAAGTGAATTATTATCAGACATTTGACCAAACGTTTGGTATAATGTTTGTATTAGCCCCTAGAAGATCACGGATGTACAATATGCGGTCGGATTCAAAAAGCAACAAGTCCACATTACCTAACCAAACACAAGGTATCTTCGTGCTAATAAAGATTAAAGTATACGTTAACGTAATCGATACGACTGGCTAGAATCCTACCCTCCTACAATAATAATAAAATTGTGTTCAAATTGATCGCGTGTGGACGAAGAAAGTAGGGTATTTTTTAATATGTGTTATAATCAATCATTTTACTGTTGAAGATTTTTAGAATTTTAATTTTTGACAACTTTAGTAGCGTTGGTGATATAATAAGTATGTTGCCAACGACTTATGCAGTCAGATTAAATGTCACAGTATTAAACATTTATTGCGATATCGAATTGAAATCTAATTTTCATCAATTTAAGAAATAAATAAAGCATGTAACTCACAATGAGTTATATACCTAGATTTAAAATTTTTATTAACTTTTGTACACACAGAAAATTACAATCATATACTCGTATAGGATAGTAGATAACATGTGGGAGGAATGTCATACTTTCCTACTAAGAGTGAGTATACAATTTGAGCGATTGAGGCAACGAAAGCTCTTTGAAAATAAACGAGAGAAAATATGTAAATAATTGAAGCAAAGATGCAAGAAATACAAAGTTTTAAAAGATAACTGTCGCGGTCGCATGTGTCGTCCCACATTATAAATAAATCGTTCCAAAGTAATAAAGATAAGTACGCATGCGACAAGAACATTGAAACTACCGTACATTTTTTTTGACCGGGATATAAAGTGGCTTGGCTAACTCCTGGTGTGATAGAAAGTAAATTCTTCATCTAATGCCTGATATAGAATTGTAGTGTCAATTTTAATGTTTTACTCATAAAACATAACTGGTTTTTCCTTTGTTCTCAGGTATGACGCGTTTGGTTGAAATAATATGCGAGGCTGGTAAATTATAAGGAAGTGGTGATTCATTTTGTAATGGGGTTCGATTTAAGGATAACTTAGACAGTATCCCGTTTAAATGAGTCGAATGCTTGAAGCGCGTTAGTTTTGAGGAATTGTTTTTTTTGTTTTCCTCCTGAGTCAACTGGAAGTAACGTTTGCGTGGCCTCTCACGTGCTCACGACCATCTCGACGACGATTGTAGAAATGATGCTAGTAAAAATATTTTATTGACGGTGGCATTCACTTGTCCATGGGGCTCCCGTAACCGCGGAACGAAATGCGGGCGGTCAAGGATAATTTACACAAACGATAAATAACTATATAAAAATATATTCAATAAATTATCAAAGCAGCTGTAACAAATCAACTGTGCGTTCACGCCGATGCTATCAGACATTTGATAGCCCTTCTTGGAAGCTCCCTCGCGATATCAGAACCGACCAACTAGACCCCTTACTTGAAACACCAATTTGTTATACCGTTGTAGTAAAGTTGAAAATTGAACAGCAATAGTTTGAATTAGCTTGGTTGTTGTGTATAAATAGCCCGAGGCATTGTTCACGTGAAGATGTGGCGCTTTTGTTTTTATCACTTTCGGTTAACCAGAGGTTTTACGTTACACATCATATCTGGTATTGTAATTTAATGATCTGTTCATGATAGGGCTATGATACGTGTTAGTGCTTAAAAATCAACTCATTCTCGATCCTGCGAACCGAACGATAAACAGTCGACATCGCCCAAAACACGTCATTTCGGATCCTTCCGATCCATTAACGGTGCTCTTAGGTACTTCAAGCACCGGTCATCGCTCTTGTCGAACCCATCGCTTGCGACGAAGGGCTCGACGAGTAAATTAATCCATAGACAGCCTACTGAGTTTCTCGCCGGATCTTCTCAGTGGGTCGCGTTTCCGATCCGGTGGTAGATTCTGCGAAGCACGGCTCTTGCTAGGGTTCGTGTTAGCAACGTCGTCAGGTTTGAGCCCCGTGAGCTCACCTACTAGTTCGGTAAATCTAGAATAACTCTCAAGGTTACTAGAATAGGTAGGAGAAAAAAAAAATTGGCAAGAAGTGCACCGGTCGACCCTACAAACGATGAAATTTGTTCTCTATAAATTGATAATTATGTATGTGTCAGTGTCCTTTGAGGTCGTGGTTGTAGCTTTGCGAGGTGTCGGGAGACGCGGCAGAGGCGTCGCTTTATGTGATAGTGCGGCTTGACGAAATGTAAACTTATCATAACGATGAGTGCATAACGTAGCATACAAATGTCTTCAAAACGATAATTACTTTATTGTATGTGTATTCTATCAATTTTAACAGCATTTATGACTGTTAATAACTAGTTTTTTCTGCATCGAACAAAATATTAAAACAAAATGTAAGTGAACATTTCACACAAAGAGAGAAATTCCTGCTTTATTGTAGTCTTACGTATATAACTAAACATTTATTGATGGCAACATAATGACGTCATCATTCGTATTGATACAACATCCGTAACCTCATTTTGTACTTGTAGAGGAATTCCGACTGCAGAAATAACCGGTCTTCCTTTGTTCAGATAATAAGCGTGGGCTGGCTTAGTGTTGGCTACCTCACTAAAGTGCAGAAATGATTTTTTTTTCTCCTGCCTAATCATATAGCTTTGAGAGGCTATTTCAGCGTAACCTAAACTAGTAGGTGAGCTCACGGGGCTCAAGCCGGGGGTGTTGCTAACACTGGCCCTAGCAAGAGCAGTGCTTCGCAGAATCTACCACCGGTTCGGAAACGCGACTCACTGAGAAGATCCGGCGAGAAACTCAGTAGGTTGGTTTGAATTGGTATCTCTTATGCGACATGTGGCAGTTACGAAACTTGGCGAGTCACCGTCACGTTCAGAGATACTTGATCCCAAGAAAACTGTTTTAATATATTTGGTTGTTTTTTTCTGATCTTCATTAGTAAATAATATGACGTGTTCACGAGATCTTGCGGTTGGTAGTGTGTATTAAGTAATGTACTTTGATAATGACCTGGGAGATGATTTCCACTTTCCCATTCTAGTGAGTAATTAATTTGATTCCATATTCAAACAAAGTACCTTAACATTAGTGCGTTGTTCATACACAAATATACCATCATAACGGTATATTCAAAGTATCCGAATCTGCAGAGTCTGGTCTCTGAGCGGCTATCGATCGCAATGCACCGACGTACTTCCCCCCGTCCTCTCCACATTACCTCCCTCCCCACCTCCATCAGGGATGAACAGGTACTAAAGAATAATAATGGCATAAATGATTCAATGTCCAGATGATAAGCTGAACTATTGTCAAGAGGTAGCCGCACCAGATACGCTGACAACAAATCGGATCACGATTTATTTTCTTCTTATTTTTCTGTTTCCGATGTGAGTGAAGCGTACGCGTTTTGTTGAAGACGAATAAGCGTCTTAAGCGCAGTTGGTCTCTACTGTACTGTTTCTCAGGTGGGCGACTCCTTAATAAGGAGCGTATGTCTGCTTGGCGGCTTCTATATGCAGGACAGGAACCACCCGTGCGGACGGATAATACACCCTACCACCAGTAGAATAATTACAGAAAGTTATTCCTTTATCGTGAGTTTCATCCGTGAGCTTATTACATATAATGTGTGTAACAACATATTAATCGAATAAAAAAAAAAACGAATGCAATACGATGAAGGGCACGCATGAACTCGCTGTGTTCTGATGACTCTTCCATTTCGAATAACGACAAAAATCTATTAAGTAGAATCGACTACGGTCTAAAGTTTCAAATTTCTAAAATCTAAAGTAGTAAGTTTTATAGTTTTATCATCATCATCATCATGCTTTCCTATTACCCTCTGCTGGGGTGTAGGGCTCGAATCAAAATTTTCCATTTATATCGGTCTTGGGCAGTCTGTTCTAGCTCCTCCCACGTCATGCCCAAGACTCCTAGCTCCTGCTCCACCGAGCGACGCCAAGTTGTTCTGGGGCGGCCTCTCTTCCTTTTACCAGACACTTTCCAGGTCAGTGCTCTCTTTGATAGGTGGGTATCGGGCTTTCTCAAAGTGTGACCAATCCAATGCCACTTCCGCGTAAGGATCTCCTTCTCTATTGGTGTCTGCTTAGTGATCCTCCACACAGCTCTTTGTTAGTGATCTTCTCAGGCCAAAAGATTTTCAAAATCTGACGCAGGCACTTATTCACAAACACTTGAAGTTTTTTGATCAAGTCCTTGCCATTTTGATTTATAGTTTTATAAATCAAAAAAAAACATTTCAAACAAATAATTCTACATCCCTCGATATAAGAGTCGATATTATTGTATATCATGTCTGAGAATTAGGTGGTGTCAGACAGCCCTTGTTGACACAGCCACCCTACACCCTACACCCCTCCCTGAGTTCTCAATGCCTACAGCAACAGGCAGTTTCACGATTTTGGCTCGAAGGTACAGTGAACTCTCTTTGTTGTCCCAATATAACACGTCGTTTATTCTACATTTATTTAGTTTTTTTATAAAGGAACCAACTCGATTAGTTTTTCCTGTTAAATAGTCCGGGAATTAAAACAATACACATATGCTTTTATCGACCAAATTTGACGGTTTGATATAACACGCGAGTTAATGAACGTTTAGTTATAATGTCCGCTAAGTTCTCGCTGTTTTATTGTCGAAATTTTGTACATTTATCTATCTTTTTGGCAGAGTTCGAATACCTTGTCTTTTGAGATTATCCACGAATATAACCATTCTTTAATGTCTGTATATGAGCGGAACTGTTGTTCAGCCAGACCATTTTCCACCCAACGGAACAACTAGTGATCGGATGGTCTAATGTCTAGGGACTATAATGCGGTAGGACATTACATTGGGCGTTTCGAAATAGAATTTAACGGATTCGCTCGGCTTCAGCGTATTGAATTCGACGCCATTGCCCAGTCAGTGGTGGGTTCGTTCGGTTTCTTCAGCTCATAATAAATAACGCCGACCTGGTCCCACCAAATACACAATTCGGCCGAACCGACGACAAATGTAGAAGCATGGCCGAGCAGATGCTTGCAGCAATAATTGCTTCAGCCATTTATTAACAAGTGGCGAGAACTTAGTTGCGCACTTAATATATTAATAACGTTAGTATAGTACGTACATATTATATTAATATAGTTAGTCCTTGGTCTATCACAATCATTAGTGGTCTGTCATATCTCCGCCGAATTACCCTTTGTCTGATATATCACGTTATCTGGTGATCTAGCTTCATAAAATATATCGTAATGAAATGAAGCGTTTCACGTCAAACTGCTTTAAACCTGGATTTTGTTCCGAGTTCTGGTAACGCGATGCTTCTGCCATCACCTATATCCATACCCGTAACCCCATTCGTTGACGCCCCAGTCGTATTTTCTCGAGAGCATTAAAAATAACAATAAGTAACACAATATTACGAGTATAACCTACTTCTCAAACATTCGAGTACCTAGGTGCTGATCCCAAGAGTCGTCGAAAGGTCAGGGTGTCGTGGATCCCTTAGTAGAGAGGTTTTCGTTACGTACAATCCTGTCTTGAGGGTCCTCGGAGTAAGATTGAATGGTCCCTGAACCTTTGCATACTTCAGTCGAGTAGACTTAATCAAGGAAATTCATAAAAAAACTGTAATCTAACTTTTGGAAATTCCGAAATCTTGTTCTGTGATATCAGAATTATAATTATCATAATATAATGAGTTTGGCCATTCCCGAGCAGCCACAACATTATGTGTTTAATATTACGATTAGCCTGTTATGAAGCAGTTATCGAAGCCCATTAATACCAACGTCCCAATTACATTTGATTCACGTCTATTCTACCTTTAAAGTAACCTTATTGTAAATATAATTATTAGTCCTGTTGTGTATATTATAGTGGCGTTTTTGATATTATTGTGATCACTTTTTACGTTGACAATGTTGATGATGGTTGGATTTTGGTTTGCATAAGTTCGAAAGAGAACGTACAAAAAGCGTATGTTGCATTTGATAGTTATAATTAAGGTTTACGATTTGACGATGACTGGTTTTATTAATGGAAAATGCATCAATGTGAACATCACGTACATATTGTAATCGTCAGGGCCATGGTTAAAGAAAGGGGCCCGGATGGTAACAGATGTGCATTTACTTTGAAGTTATTTATTTACACAAAAGTTATTGTGGTTTTAACACCTAAGCAAACCGACCCTAACAAACACTGGATTTTAACGAAGCGCTTTAAGGCAGCTTTGTAGGCTTAAAATCCAACTTAAAAATTGGTTTAAATCTTATCTGGCTATGAGGACGGAAGCTAGAGTATAACGTGACAAAAGTTTAAATAAAGTAAAGCAATGTAAGCTGTGGTATTAATCGATTGCCACAGTGGATAAAAATCATAAAGTCAACTCGATTGTATCAAAAAGCGTTGATCCTTCTGCAACCAAAATGTACTTTTTAAGATGTTTTAAGTCGTCGCGTCGTGACCTAAAGGATAACATGCTCGGTCAATTAGCATCGGGTGATGCGCCCGTGCCAGTGTTCCAATCCCCCAGGCCGTTACAAGTTTTTCATAAGAAATACGCACCTAATCGTGGTCATGAATGTCTTCCACGACGACGAACAACATCGTATAATAAAAGTAATGCGTTCCGGTTCGAAGGGCGGGACCGCCGTCACACAATACTATTGAGTCTCAAGAACAATTTTATCAGGCTTTACTGCTACTTCAAGTCTGAAGACATCGTGTATGAGACATATGTTAAAATATCGGTCTAAGATCGATGAGTAGTTACATGCCACGATCCGCCTTTACTACTAAGCCACACTGACCTGTCAATATTTCATTACTCCACACTGAAAATATGCACAATACGTTGATGTACATAGTAGTTTGCATATAATTGACCTAATAAACGCAACTCGTATTTGCAACACGCTGTATTGTAATTTTCAATTCGGTTTAAGGCGATTTCATTATTCTGTAACATACGATAATAATAAGCGGGGTATGACGGAATTGTTTCTGAGACAGAGAAGCTGATAATTATCTGAACACAGACAGAAGACAAGTTTATTTACATTTAGCCACACACTTTATTATGACGATCACTCTGTGATGTTATGTATTTCATGAATACGCAATCTACGTATTATGTTTATGGAACTCATTATCGTTCACATTCAGTAAAGTACATCAAAAAGAGTGCTGAATTACCGGTAGGGTGTGAGCCCGCACGGGTGGGTACCGCGGTCAAGTCTATACATGACAGGCGCGAAGCAGACTTCTACACACGTCTATAGGTTAGCGGTGTTATGTTGTCTACGTTCTGTGGTAACTTAATACAAGGTGGCTCTTGATGTCGTTTGCTCGCTTCTGCCAAAATGTAAATAAACTTAAGGTCATCCAAATAAACAGTGAAATAAAGTACGAGTTCCTTTGTTCATCAAAATCGACACAACGACGAACCTTGGCCGTGCGTTGTTCGGTCCAGTGACCGCGGTAACAACGCTTACATCACGTACCTACGCGTGTACGTGCGATTACGTGCGACACGGTAACGCACCTGTAGTGTGTGCGCTGCTGACTCACTCACTGTCTTAGTGTTCCTTTCATTTATTAACTTGCGAAGTGAGCTGAAAATTGCATTATTTTCGTTATAGTTCATTCATGTGAAATAAACGCGAAACTACTTGAGTCCGAGACATTCTCTTTGTGAGTGTGGATTAGATGACGGTACCCCGGAGCACATTTTCTTCGACTGTCCCAATATAGTGTCTCCTATTTATGACATCCTTCCAAAAGACATCGCCCGGTCTACTAATATACATTCTCTATTAAGTTCAGTATATTCTAAACATGTAAATATTTTATGGACATTTTTATCAATTGATAATATTTATCTTTAAAGCAGTTTATATATTCTAACATATTTGTTTGTGCTGTTCATAAAATCTATTCGCATATGAAAAAACTGATCAAAATTATTTGTATTTACATTATTATTTTCTCTAAGCACCTGTCATTTTTGCTTACACTGTGACATTGGCAAAATCAATGCCTATGTCATAGGTGCCAATCGAAACTAACAGTACTCGTGTTTGATGCAGCGATGTGAATATGTCGCATTTAGCGGGTTCCGTTGCCTCATCTAAATTAATTAAACTAAAACAATTAATTTTACCTACATTACTCAGCTAGTGGAGTATAGTAAGATAATTGAGAGCAAGATGAGGACTGCCGTATACGGCGGGGCGCAGACGGCGGGGTACCCTCGGACTACAACAATAACACACTCAGCTAGACATAATTTTCCTAAACATAATAATGAAGCCCAACAAATAATCTCTACTGTTGCAGAATATGAAATCTTACAATGACAACGTTTACGAGTGTTCCACGAAAATTAGTTGGTACCGATTCTAAATAGGTACACATAATTCTATTGTTTGAAATATAATGATAGGAAGAGCGATGACCTTAGAGTTTGCTTATGGCTGTCTCGGCCACCGGAGTCAGGTCACGATCACTATGCTGCCTTGAGATTTTTTTAACAAAAAGATATATAACGCTAAAATAGCACATGAGAATACAACAAGGAAATAATAAGTATTATATGTTCTTAGCGACGAGTGAGGCGCGCTTGCTCAGCGGTACATAAGTCGGTATTCTCATCTCAAGCTTGCGTAGCGAAGTCGTATTTTTACGAAGATGCTTTTAAAGGCTTTTACTAAAAATTGAGTGCTTAAATACAATCGGTAATAATGTCTGATGATTTATAAGAAAAAAAAAATTGGGCTCGTCCGGGATTTGAACCCGGGACCTCTCGCACCCTAAGCGAAAATCATACCCCTAGACCAACGAGCCATTATGTGAGTTGACGAAACTTCGAAGCAGTATCTTAAATACGGAAAGAAAGCTTCATTGCAGAAATTGTTGCATTGCCCTGCTATCTTAATTAATAAGCAAAATTAAATTAGTTTTATTGATAAGTTTCACATTACATCTCAAATAACACCTTACTTTTGTAACATTTTAAATTAATATTTGTGTGGACCTAGATCTATGTGCATATTATTACGGATGTCGTGTTTTAAGTAGACAGAATGGTGATTGATTGGCCACCACTGCGCGCCTAAATTTTAATGCAATTACGTTTTAGATGAATTCTACTACGTGAATTTCATGAGATTGGCTCCGATCACTGCGTGCACGAGATGATGTTTAGCGACCGTTATATTTAATTGCACCATGTTCAACTTGTATTTGTAACTTTCTCAACGCGCTATCAATTTAAATAATATTCATGATTGAAACTGGGACGACTCTGCGTCGTCACAAGATAAATTGGTTTAACTAACGGGTCACTGAACAACTTAAATGCTACACGCTATTTCAGTATTTAACTGCTTAAAAATAAAGGCTACATTTCTGCCTGCCATGTGTTTTACGATGACACTCGGAACACAGAAGTAACAAGCGATATTGGTCTTTGGTATTCGAAAAATAAAGTCTAAATTCGTAATTTTGATAGATCGTTGTATCGAATGATGGACATCAATTTAAGATGTTGATTTACATAGTGACTCGTGTAGAACATGTGTTAACTGGAGAACAGTATTCACAGAATTCATATGCGGTCGTTATCCAAGCACTAGTGATATAGGCGCGCGGTCGTCGCGGCGTCGGTTCGAGATTGGGCTATACGGTTTTAAATTTGCCAGTGTCTCTCAATTAGGTATCGATGCTGTTAATGCAATTCGTATTATTATTATTACTACTAGTTCGGCGATCAGAGCAGCAGTAAATTTTGAAATGAAATGAAAAATGAACCAGTGAATTTGAGACAACAATGATTTACAAATTTCAAGCGCACTTATTTGATGTATATATGTACATAGAACTATAGCTCTTCCCTAACCCATGCATCAGCCCACTGAGTTTCTCACCGGATCTTCTCAGCGGGTCGCGATTCCGATCCGGTAGTAGATTCATTCGCGAAGCAGCTGCTCTTGAGTGGATAGGTCTCCTTCGGAGGGGCTCGGACAGCTATTAGCTATACATATAATAAAATAGTAGAACCCAGTTTATCTGTAAAAAAAAACAGTTGTTACCGGAATGGTTTTTCATTCGTTTTTCCGCATTTTGCATTTACGTTTTTTAATCCGCTGTTAAGTCCTTAGATGTAAGAGTAGAATGAAGAGAAGTACATTATAAATATTAGGGGTTAAAGTATGAAATTTTCGAAGTCTCCATCTTTCTTGTCTAAGCTGAATAAAAAAAAAAAAAAAACAACTGAAAGTCGATAATCGATGTTGCACATTTTTGAAAAGAATATGAGGTCATAGGTACAATTTCATTCCCGATCCTGCGGACAGAATGGAAAGCAGTCGACGTCGCCCAAAACACGTCATCTCGGATCCTCCCGATCCACTAACGGTGCTTCTAGGTAATTCAAGCACCGGTCACCGTTCTCGTCGAACCCGTCGCTTGCGACGAAGGGCTCGACGAGTAAACTAACTCTCAGACACAGCCCACTGAGTTTCTCGCCGGATCTTCTCAGTGGGTCGCGTTTCCGATCCGGTGGTAGATTCTGCGAATCACGGCTCTTGCTAGGGTTCGTGTTAGCAACATCGTCAGGTTGAGCCCCGTGAGCTCACCTACTAAAGTTAGGGTTACGCTGACATAGCCTCTCAAGGCTATCAGCTTAGGTAGGAAAAAAAAAAAAAGGTACAATTTGAAAAAAAAAATCACTCAAAAATCTCAAACCGTGAAGGTTCTATGTCCATTCGAAGTACCTATTACAATAAAACGGAAATTTCATACTTTAACCCCTATTATTATTATTATTAATAGGAAACTGACTCTGTCTGTCCGTTCGTTACGTTTTCATGCACAAAACACCGAACGGATTTGGACGAAATTCGACGCAGAAATAGTTTGATCCTTTTTGGTAGAATATAGGCGTTTTTATCATGTGCTGAGCACGAGTCTCCACAATGTTGTATAAAGTGCAGTCCACGGAAGCGGCATGTAGAAAGCTAGTATGTAATGATATTATCGTATGTTCCAGGAATAGTGTCCGTGTCCGACGGTCACTTGGACATCGCGTCACCGCGAGACAATTGGAAGGTGCTGTTAGCGCATTACGCCGGGCCCACCGCCATCGTGGTAGTCACGGCACTGGTGATTGCTGCTCTGCCACTAGCCGGGTACGTATATATACTTACCATTTGTTTTAACTTTATTTAAATTGTGATTCTAAATAGTCAATTAATCGGGTGCTTGTTTTCTTTCAAATAGACATTTACAAACGGACATCTGAATTTTAAATCTGTCTCTAAATATAAACTAACGACTTCAAATTAAAAAGAAGCTCACTGTAATTGCTTGTCCTAGTGACTAGACTAGTAAGTAGACTATCTTGTATAACTATATTACAGCCGTTGTAACTATACTGAGACCTGAGAACTTATATCTCAAGGTGGGTGGCGCATTTACGTTGTACATGTCTATGTGTTCCAGTAATCACTTAACATCAGGTGGCCTGTAAGCTCGTCCACCCATCTAACCAATAAAAAAAATCACGGTACTGTTCTATGGGTACAGGATAAAGTTAGAAGAGAATAGTCTATATATAGATATAGTATATAGATCTTATTTGTTGCAAACGGCTTCTCACTTGTATTGGAGAAGTGTTTTATGTTGAATAGAGCTTAAGAAACCGTATTATTTATTTCAGTTTATTCTGGTGCTGCTGCTACTGGTGCCGCGTGGGACGACGCCGGAGACCCTTCGACCGCAAATATGACGCCTGTCTCAAAGGCATCCTTGCCATACTCCTCATAGGATTGCTCACATTATTCTTGTAAGTTTTCATCGAAGCTATTGTACATAAAAAACACGTGCAGTTAACACGCAGTGTAACGGAAACCTTCAAACCGAATTACTATCTATCTCGTTCTCTCGCAGGTCAATTTGTTTTTTTTTTATCGAATTTCAAATGTGGTGAATAAGCTTACTAAAAAATTAGGGTAATTTTCAAATTCATACTCATATTTTTAACGTGAAGAATATTAGCCATACCAGTAGGATTGCAACAGACAACTCCAGCTATGGCAGCGAAGTCTGTATGTATTTCTTCAGGATACTTACATCATATTTCGTTTGAGATCTCAAAATGCGAATCACAGCGGGAAACATGTTCATGTAAATAACTGTGTTTCCACTTCTATGACCGAAAAATAATACATTGAAAACTATAGTTCTAGGCACGACTCTTCGATGAATGGATCCATTTTTATGATAAGCCGTCTAATATTGGATGGTGTTTTAAGTTCGGTACATGCCTTCGATTGGAGGACTAGAGCACTGTACTGCTACTCTAAGAGGAAGTGATCTTCTATGTCAATATCACGGTCACAGTCGTAAATCATTTAACAGGTATTTTTTGTTTTTCCTACCTAGCTGAGAGCCTTGAGAGGCTATTCCAGCGGAACCTTAACTAGTAGGTGAGCTCATGGGGCTCAAACCTGACGACGATGCTAACACGAATCCTAGCAAGAGCCGTGCTTTGCAGAATCGTTTTAACAGAGTTGGTTCCTATAATACAAAAGCAACCTTGATTTATCAGGTTCGGAGTGGTCTGCGCCTTCGCGACCGATTCTCAAGTGGAGGACGGGATGGCGGACGCTCCGGACTCGCTGCGGGACGGCATCCGGGACGCCCAGGAGTTCCTCAACGCGACGCAGGCGCACGCCCGCTGGCTGCTCGTCGTCAACTACAAGGAGCTCAAGGACGCTCTGAACGCGGTGCTCCGCAGTATGTCACCGATTGTCATATATTTTAAAATCGTATATCTATACTAATATTATAAAGAGGAGAGATTTGTTTGTTTGTTTGTATTAAATAGGCTCCGAAACTACTGAACCGATTTGAAAAATTCTTTCACTGTTTCGAAGCTACACTATTCCCGAGTGACATAGGCTATAATGTTTTTTGAAAAAAAATTAGGGATCCTTACTAAAACTCTAATAATGTAATCTAAGGTGTATAAAATTACCAAAAATATTCTTTACATCGCGTGCCTGCGAAAACTATTGATGATAGAATAAAATAATGTACTACGACTTTGTAGAGCACATTAATATGTACAAAAATTGTCGCGACATCATACGTCTAATCTATATATTATTACGTGAAGCAAAAACTTTGTATCCCTTTTTACGAAAATTGCGCGGACGGAGGAGTATGAAATTTTCCCTCATATAGGGAATATAGAGAAGAAGTGCACAATGCTAATATATTTTTAAAATAATGCATAAAAGAAACATTAAATAAATAAATAAAACATTACACACACTACATACCATGTATTTGACGCACACACGCATGCATACTATTTATTGTCAAACTTTTGTTCTTGACGTCTGTTGTCAAATTGAGAACAGATTATATATTGTTTGTCTTTGTTAATATTTTTTATAGTGTAGCCTTCGCGAAATTTGTGATTATAGAAGTATAAAATACAATCATAATAGTGTACAATCTTACAATTCCAATTAACTATAGCCGAATTTCGAATACTCCGGGACCTCTAGTTATTATAGTTATGCCACAATAAGTGTTCTTTTATTTTAAAGAAAAAAACAACGTCAGTATCGTTGACATTTTTGTTAAAGACCCGAGCGGAGCCGGAGCGGGCCGCTAGTCTTATATATATCTAAGAGCGTATTTTGTGCTTTAAAGCTCACGTATTTAATTTTAGTGAAACAAATATTTAATCATAGTTTGTGTTTGTTATTTCAATGCATCAATGAAAATGGAATCTTATAGATTGTAAAACGTATTGTAAGCGTGCACGGGTAGGTGTGCCTCTGCAGTTATGCGACGGGGCAGTTCTCATACAGTAAACGTGAATGTATGTTGACGGGCTTACTGGTGGTGGGACCTCTTCAGAGTCCGTACGGCTAGGCACCATCACCCTGCCTATTTCTGTCGTGAAGCAGTAATGCGTTTTGGTTTGAAAGGTGGGGCAGCCATTACTTGAGACCTTAGAACTTAAGGTGGGTGGCGCATTTACGTTATAAATGTCTATGGGCTCCAGTAACCACTTAACACCAGTTTGTCTGTGATCTCGTCTACCCATCTACCCATCTAAGGAATAAACAAAAACCCGTCCGTTTGTGTCGCAGCGAGCGGCATGACGGTGGCGCTGAAGCTGGGCGAGTTCTCGCACGCGGCGTCGGTGAGCGCGCTCAGCCGCATGGTGGCGCGGCTGGACGACGTGCGCGCCGACCTGCGCGCCGTGCACGCGCTCACCGACGCGCTGCGACACCACGCCGACGCGCTCAACGCAGGTACGCATCCATACACTCACTCTTTATTGGGGGATATCAAAACATTGTTTTTTTTTATTGCCCTTGTAGGCAGACGAGCATACGGCCCACCTGATGGTGAGTTGTTACCTTCGCCCATGGACTTCAGCAATGCCAGGGGCAGAGCCAAGCCGCTACCTACCGCCTAATACTCTCCACAAGCCTCTTTTAAAGAAGAACATGCCATAGCGCTCGGTAAACAGCGTCGAGGGGAGCTCATTATAACGTTCAATGAATGTCGATTTTAATCTGTTATAACGAAAATGTTATGATTATCATAACATACAATGTATAAGAATTAAGGTAAACGTTGCGGCGACTTTAAGATTAGCACGATCTTGAAATATAATAATAATGATATAACTCTTTATTTAACACCACATGTAAGCATATAAAACAAATAATAGTCAGTGACATAAATTGACGGCCTTGTCGCCGAAAGCAGTATCTTCCAGGCAACCTGGCAACCAGGCAACCTGTAAAATAAATACAATGTAAGATAGACTTACTTTTTTATTTTTTTATTTATTGCTTAGATGGGTGGACGAGCTCACAGCCCACCTGGTGGGTACATATGATTAAATACAAATAAATACTAAAAATATGCAAGTAAATACAAAATAAGTAGCAACTTGTACAGTTATATCGTAGGAGCCATATTATTGTGCAAAGTTAAGCTCGAACGCCTTCATTGAACCGCTGTGGAAGCGCGGTCACACAACACAACGAATACTAACGTGTAGTCGCTACCACCCCGCCCAGGTCTCCGCAAGGTGAAGAACCAGCTGCTCCAGACCCTGGCGCGCTGCGACCAGCCCAACTGCAAGGCTCTGCAGAACAAGTACAAGCTGGGCCAGCTGGACACGGAGATACACTACAGTCAGGTGAGTTGTACGTGTGTCCGTGTGCACGGAGCTACCCGCATACTTACACTCACTTATATATTCCATTTGAAATCGTCTTGTTTGTGTAAAACTTTAATAGAAATCTTTGTTAGTTAAAGCATCTTCCAAAATTCAATCTGTCGATAAAATTAGAAACGCTTTTAACTCAGTCGATATGAACTACGCGCTCGTCAGGGGACTCTTTTTAATTCCTTGTTGTGATGATTGCACGCTGTCCGGGATGTAGATGCTCGACAAGTATTATCCCACGGTGAGTATGAACACAGTCATTGATCTAGTGAGGCGTAGATTATATGAGCTCATGAATATTACGAAAATTGTTGGCTTGTTGTTTGGTTAAAACAAGGTAAAACGCAGCACATCGGCCTTAACTGTGACTGTTCCCTGTGTTATTGTCTGTCGCACGGGTACACTCGACCGGGACTGTGACTCTGTAACAACGAGACCACGGGGACCTGTAGGCACGGTTCCGTGACCCCGGCGGTGCGATGTACGCGCCCCTCGCGCACTTACCCGAATATGTTTTTTAAATACTTCACTCCGGTTTTTTCTGACGAATTTAAAATCTAAACTGCATCATCCTAAGTTTGACTGACGGCCGCTGAGTAGTTTGACTGTTATCGATGACACCGCAGATGCCGGACGTGTCTCCGCTACTCAGCAGCGTCTCCGTGCTCCTCGAGGGACACATCCAGGAGGAGGTGGCCGCCGGTCAGCAAGTGTTCAGGGACATACAGTACGGGATCCGGCGCTCCATCGACACCCACATACCCGACGTGCAGAACGCCATCGAGGAGACCGGTACGTGTCGCCTCGCCCCCCTCCCCCCTTTGCCTACGTGCGGAGTGTCCTTCAGTGATGGTGGTGTCGGCGGCAGGTCGCAAGCTGGAGGGCATCGCGGAGCAGATCACGCAGCTGGCCGGCAACGCGAGCGCGCGGCTGGCGAGCGAGGGCGGCGGCGCGGCGGACGCGCTGCGGCGCCTGCACGCGCGCTACGGGCCCTACCGCCGCCACGCCGGGCTGGCGGCCGCGCTCGCGCTCCTGGCGGTCAGTCCCAGCACGCATCTACTCATCCTCTGTGTTTATTAAATTAGTTCATATTTTTAATTATTAAAATCTTAATATATATAAATCACGTGTCACGTTGTTTGTCCGCGATGGACTACTAAACTACTTCACCGATTTTAAATTAAATTTGCACACCGCGTGCAGTTTGATTCAACTTGAAAGATAGGATGGTTTTTATTTCGATTAATGGTCGCAATATTTATTAATTAACAATAAAATGATTTCTTATGTTGATCTTTGTTATTAATTGTAAGTTTCATAAGTCTAAAACAGATGGCGCTTTAAATCAGTTTTTACAGACAATTGTAATACTGTCTGATATTAATATGTCATAGATGGCGCCGTGTTACAAATACCAACGATTCATATAAGCTACAATTTGATGGCATAAACACCACGTGTGGCTGAGGCTAAAGTATAAGTGAAATTTATTTCGTAGTAAACGCAATACAGTGAAATCCAATTGTTCTTACAATTTGTCAATATTAGCACAGCCGGCCGCATATTATTTAGAAACAAAAACCTTAGCCACAGCAACGTGTGGCCGGGTCTGCTAGTTTATTATAAAAAGAATACTTGGAAATTTAAAGTATATGTTAAAGAGGACACAAATCCTAACCGACGGCTGGTGTCGCGGCAGATAACGTTGCTGCTGGTGTGGGGGCTGGTGTGCGGCGTGTGCGGCAAGCGCCCCGACGCGTACGGCGCCGCGGACTGCTGCAACAAGGGCGCCGGCGCGCGCTGTCTGCTCTGGTACCGCGCGCTCTCTCTGAACTGTCCACTTTGCGAAACCAAAGGTTTTCTCTAGGTCGCAACACGTGGTGGCCCCTGAGATCCTCACAAATTGCCCATTGAAGTCTGTACATTTGCACCATTTTACTGTTATCTCGTTTCGCTTCATGTGCTATATCCCACACACGTGCAACTGGTGCAGTAACGGCGGGTCGGTTGCAGCGGCGTGGGCGCGACGCTGGCGGCGGGCGGCGCGGTGGCGCTGGTGCTGCTGGTGCACTTCGCCGCGGGGCTCGCCGCGCAGCGCTTCGTTTGCGACCCGCTCACGTGAGTGTGCTGTGCTATGCTGTGCTCACTGCTCACCTCTACAAATAAACTACATATTTCAAGACAGATGAGCGGACGCCCCCTCAATAACGGTAGTACCGCCGCTACTAGACATCGGCCGCTGCTTCTATTAAGAATTTTTAAACCTGATCTGAAGACCATGCTTTCCAGAAACAGATGGTGCGTGGAAATAGTGATCTCTGAGGATGCATTGCGAATGAGCACAGCAGTTCCAGCTAAGAGGGGCGACTAGTAATCCGGCAGTACGCTCCAATTCTCGAATTCATTGGTCTCGGGGCTGGCTGTAGCGCTGTTAATCTCTAACAATAATATGTTGATGTTTGATGTCTCGATCGGCAGAGAGCCCCGCGGTAACCGTCTGTTCGAGGACCTGGAGAAGTTCGTCGACCTGGAGAAGATGCTGTTCAACGAGCGCCAGGACCCCAACTTCAACATGACGTCCGTGCTGCTGCAGTGCCACTTGAACCACACCATATACGAGGTGCGCCCGCCCGCCCCGCCCCGCCCCGCCCCGCCCCGCCCCGCCCCGTCCCGCCCCGCCCCGCTCGTGTAGAGACCGTTGCTAGAGCCTCGACCTCCGCAGACGCTGCAGCTGCGGCGCGTGTACGACGTGGAGGAGCTGCGGCGCGCGCTGGGGGCCGCCGTGGGGGCGCGCGTGCGGTCCCTGCGCGCCCGCTACCCGCAGGAGGCGGCGCGCGGCCGCGTCACGCTGCTGCGGGACCCCGCCAAGCTCAAGCTGACCGAGCTGGCCAACACGCAGCTCTCGGACTTCGACTTCGACAAGATCCTGGATGCCGTGAGTACCCGGGCGCTCACAGACTATACTCCGGTCGCGCGTCAGAGCTGACTCGTAATTTGATTAAATAAATGTATATATTTTATTTTTATTTAAACGTTTTTCGTTACTTATTTATTTTATTCGTTTTATAATTATTGTGAATGTGAATGCTGTATATTATTGCCATGAAGTTGAACAGTATTGTGCCCTTTAAGAATGAAGGGTCGGACGTGGTCCCCAGCTGGAGAGCAACCTGACGACGCTGTCGCTGGAGGAGCTGGGCGAGCGGCTGACGAGCGCGGCGGGCGCGCGGGGGCTGGCGGGGTCGCGGGAGGGGGCGGACCTGCGCCGCGCCGCCGCCGCGCTGGCGCAGCTGCACGCCGACCTGCTGCTGCCCATGCGCAACTACACGCTCCAGCTCAACGTACGAACACCCTCACGCCGCACACACCCTCTACCTCTCTAATTCTTATATAGAAAATAACTCATTTTATTTCTTTAAACTCTTCACCTCCAGACTCCCAAAATGATTATGTACTTCATACCTCATAAACAAAAATGGTGTCATATCTTAAATTCTGTTATAAAACCGCATGTAACAGAAATATTATAGTCCTATTTTTTATTAGTAAATAGTTTTGTATAATTGTATGGTCAAAGCGTGCCGACGGCCCTCGACCTTCAGCGGGGACCTCGCGATAATAAACGACACATGCTGCCTTACTTAATTCCTGTCGGGTCATAAACTTAGCCTCATAAATGAATTATCTCAGCGGACGGCGACAAAACTCCGCGACGAGCTGCGGTTCAATCAGTCGTCGCTGAAGGCGGCGATCTTGTACCACCTCCACGAGACCAACGAGGCAGAGGACTTCCTCAACAACCAGGGGCCGCAGCTGCTGGAGAACGTGAGTGAAGTTTATGTCCCGTGGTGGTAGCACCTAGGCATTATGGTAGCATTTTTTGTCGTATTCATTGTTCGAAATTAGTTGAACGTAGTTGCTGTCTATGTCATCGTTCTAATGCGATTCACTGAAGGAACGAGCCAACGGTACTTTTGGTTGGATAAGTTCCGGGCTGTGGTCGAACAGTAGGAACCGTGAATAAGTAGAGCACGTTGGGGGCAGATCACGGCGGCGTTCGCGGCGGTGGTGGAGCGCGAGGTGGGCGCGTACGGCGAGCGCCTGTCCGCCGCCGCCGCGCGCCACGTGGGCCGCTGCGGTCCGCTCTCCGCCGGATTCAACGCCACGCGCGACGCGCTCTGCACCAAGCTGCTGCTGCCCGCGGTGAGTGCCGCCCCGCCCCGCCCCGCCCCGCCCCGCCCCGCCCCGCCCCCGACCCCCCGCCTCACCGCGCCTGTGCCCCGCAGAACGGCTACTGGATGTCGCTGGCGTGGGGCCTGCTGGTGCTGGTGCCGGTGCTGGTGGTGGCGCAGCGGCTGGCCGGGCTGTACCTGCAGGCCGACCCCTACCCCGGACCGCTAGTCGAGGCGTGAGTCCACCACTTCTGCTGCTACTCTCCGCTCTACCGCGGCCCTTTACGCTGTCGATAAGC
The DNA here is from genome assembly GCF_030267445.1 of Bombyx mandarina. Classification (NCBI taxonomy): domain Eukaryota; kingdom Metazoa; phylum Arthropoda; class Insecta; order Lepidoptera; family Bombycidae; genus Bombyx; species Bombyx mandarina. The sequence goes on along the minus strand of NC_143223.1, from coordinate 16,487,603 downwards.
TGTAAAGAACATTGCAATTCTCCTGGCGCGGTCCGCCAGCGCACAACTGTTCTTGTACAATCCGTTTTTTAATCTAAAGCAATCATTTTCAGCTTATCGACTAAATAATGAGAACGTGAACTTGTATTGTCTTCTAAATAATTTGCTTAACGTTCAGTCACATATTTCAATATAAATTTCAAAAATAAAATTCTATCAATACAAAAAATTAATTGAACGCTAAAAAAGAAGCTCTGTAACTTACAACAGGACCGTCGTAAACTGAAGTCCTAACTCGACCCGACGTGACATGTCTCCTATTGTCACCATGAAATTTTAATTCTAATTAATTATTCCAATTTTGAATTAAACTTTACATGCTTATTGAATGTCGATGTGAATTCTGCCAGGGTCGGTAACGTCTCCTGAATTCACGAAATAAAGAGTTACCAGACAATACGTCCACGGATCTCTTCTTTTTAATTAATAACGGCCGCACGTCGCAGTACGCAAGGTAGTTCTTGATATCTTGGAGCTTTAAATGTTGGCAATTAGAAAAAAAAATATTTTTTATTTTATGGCCTGGTAACGAGGACTTTAAGCCAAGAAAAAAAATCAAGTGAATGAATGTTATCAAGAAATATCTTCTGAATTATCAAACCAAGAAAAATAATTGATTCTGGTGATATTTCAATATTAGTTGATCAACTCTTAGCCCAGTTCGGTTTCAGTTATTTTTCAGATTACCTAATTTCCTAGTTTGTAAGTAGCATCCGGCGCGGGCCGGGCGCGGCCGCGGACATGTCGCGTCATCACTCATCACATTTTGTTTTTAATCATTTCGTAAATCGATATTAGGGATCGATTATCGAAAAGATTTATCGACATCTTATTTTCTTTTCGTTTTATATTTTGTAATGAACGTTGTCGTTGTGTCTTATCAGTTTGTGTTGTTGCACCCTCCTCCCCGTAACTAGTGTATGAGATTAGCCGTTTTTATCGAATTAAAAAACCGCTTTAGACCGGATCGAGAGTGCTTTGTGAGGTTGTTGTATCGACGCCTTGATGTCCTGGAGTGTTGCAGTCTCCTGTTGATACCCACTGACTTAATTACACTACTAACGTTAGACCGCGATAATCAGATATCGATTTACACAAAACAAGCTATGGATATTGTTACGAGTACATAACATAATCTAACGGATAATATTGTAAACATATCAATGCCAATTATCAACACAGCTTACTGAATACTCGATTAGCTGATGCATTCGTTTCATGGCATTACTGTTTATCTTTTCAAACTTATCCCGGTCTAATAGTTTTTATGCAAATGACTAGTGTAACAACAGCGACCAGTTACACGACTCGCGTACGGTTAAAGAGCTAACGCCACCCGCATATCGATAACCTCTGACGGCTACGCAACACTATTATTAACTAAATCTCGATTGGCCCTTTAGTTTTAAATTGTTTTATTTTTAGTTCAATATTGGTTTGTGTTCACATCATCGCCATCAAAATACAGAGTCGAAAGCATTATTCAGTTAAGACGTCAGAAAGTAAATCGACCTAAATCAGGGTTCATCAAAATTTGTGTGGTGTCTTCTGCAGTGAGTATGAGCCCATGCGCTCGTCGCGGCGCGGCGGCCGGGGGCGATGACCCTGCGCCTCGACCGGTAACGCGAGCCGCGCGCGCGCCCGCCGTCCGTTGCGCGTCCGAAGAGCACGATCTCACTCACTCGGGAACTTTACTAACGTTTTTGTTCACTGCCTACGAGTGATTAACTTAATAAAAGCGCTTCTGTGCCGTTGAGTTTGTAAATGCCGGTCGCGAGAGGTTTAAATACAAATCGAACCTGAGCAAAGGTAACGTTTGTCGGTCGGTGTGTGCTGTGGCGTGTGCTCTTCGACCGTTGCGACGCTTGCACGCTGCGCCATGTACAGACCAGTAGGCGGTAGTCGGCATGCTCCCGCGTTGTTCCCGATACATTGCTTGCCTCACCAATCGACTCGTCGAACGTAGCGTCATTAGCCGCGCAGTCCGTGCCATGTCAACGATCGAGATAGCTTCAATGTTCTTCTTAGATACATTTCTCCTGTATGTTTAGATACAATATATTTCTTCTCGAACTTGCCGAAGTCTTGATGCTTTAATGAAAGCTGCAATCATGTGTCCTTTGAACTGTCGAATCTTCATTATCCTAGGGATTTGTATGTTTCTTGTAAACTTTGTTGATTTTTTTCTGCATTTTTATTTTAAATAGTAATCCCAAAAATATAAACACATATATTATATTATAATATTTTCTTTTCCTTTATAACTTATTTTGTCATCAGTTCATCACAATATTTTAGTATTTTAAGTAGTTTAATTATTAAAAAAAACATATAGTATACAGTAACAAAATATAGAGTTAGTGTATGTATGTACATATATTATATATAGATTTATCTCTGTTAGTCGAATAGGGTTGTGTCAGGTTAGTTTTACAGTATTTAGTTCTGCTCGCACACAAGTTGACGTGTGCGAGCGAGACCGCTAGGTGCTAGCTAGGTGTCAGACTGGTACCGCTGTGGCCTGACTGCATATGTTGTCTGTTGCAGCGAATATTTGTATGACGCGTACGCGGACCGCGATAACGTACCCCTCGCCAAGTAAGTGCCTCCAGGACCCGCTCCTCCCCGCCAGCATGCGCTTACCTTTACTTACTTTCACGAACACTCACCTTTATCACAAATTTTCTTACAATTTCATTTTCAGACCGTACTTGACCTTTTAAAATGAATCCCAATCTGAGCGGCGCTGTGTGCCGTGCAGAGTACGCTACTGTCAGGGACCACATTAATCATTATGTATTTGCAAATTTTTAAGTCAACTTTGAAACCAATGTTAGGGAAATATCCTACCTCAAGTACGGTCAGAAAATGTAATTTTGTAACTAGATTGTGGTCAGATAAACTACTCCTTATTTAAATAACAAAACTAAGTGTTGCTCTTCTGCACGATAACAGACCTCTATTGGTTTCTGCGGCAGTGGAATTTGTAATGTAAATAGCTCATCTGATTAAATTGGAAATGTAACAAAATTTGCATGATCGTAATGTGCCGTTGTGGAATACTCCCCGCATGCAAGTACCTATGTAATGTTTTCATTGTTTCTTTACTTTACTTTTTTATTTCTTTTACTTTTTAGTTTGTATGTTATCTATTATGTTTTATTATTGGTTTTTTTGTTGGTCTAGGAATTGACACTGTTCATTTGTTAGGTTTCTATCTTAAAAATTAGTATTGAAAATAAAATAAGATTAAATCTAAAATCAAATATGATTAAGTTTTTCTGAATATAGCTAGGAACAGTAAAAAGTGTTAATATATAATTATTACATATTTCGATGGTTTTTAAGTATCATACATAAGTCGGTGCTCGAGGTCAGCTAGGCGCTTATCAGTTGAGCTTTTGGAGATTGCAATTCGAAAAGTTTACATATAACGAATTAATTCTAAAACATGTAAATATCGTAGTGACCATGGTATACATAAGGACCATCGATTGATAACATGACAGACTTGGTCGTCGTATGTGATAATATGTAATTAACGGAGAGGGGCAATAGCAGTGGGTCGAAACGCAGTACGCTGGACATCGAGGGTAAGATTGCGGAGTGGAGGGACCGAGCCGTCCCCTCCGCCCCCCCGCCCCACTCGCCTCCCCCGTCGCCCCCGCACTCTCGCACGCAGCTCCTGCTCGCGGGGGAGGAGGTCGTGTGCCAGCTGGTGGCCCCGCCCCCCGGACTCATCGACGACCTCAAGACTCGACTCGACGCTAAAGACGAGGACAACGAGTCCGGAATACACGAGTCCGAGTAACTTGTCACTTCGATCGATCAAAAAATTATTATCGAATTTGTTTTTCGATTTGATCATATTACTGTGCTCGGATCTAGTCACAATAATTTGTTTGTAATTGTTCTAAATGTTGTTGAATTTATTGTATAGATATTTAGATCGATTTTATTATTTTGTGAAGTGAATATCGGTATTCATATCTTAACTTTGTGTGAGAGGGTGCAGCCGACGTCGCGGCGCCGCGGCGTCGGTAGCGCACGGCTCCACTGTAAAATGTTTTTGAAACGTTTAAAAATAGTCGTTGACCAATTTTATTGTAGATCAACTATCGTTTTAATTGTCTTCCAAAGTCAAACGAATTAAATGTTTGCTTATTGAAACAAAAATATCAAAATAAATCATGTAATCGATTTGAATGATACAATCAATTATTTGCATTGTTCTACACATAGTGACATCCCCGTGAGAGGTTGTCGCTCGTCCGAATGTAGTGTGTAACAGTAATAACGTTTGATAAATTCTATTTGTTCGTGTTCGTAGTCTTGTTGTACAGCAAGTATGATATACAATCGTATTTATAATATGCTTTTAAACTAATTATAACGTCCATTTTGCTAAAGCTATCCTTGCCGTTCGCCTCGCGATATATTTAAAATGGCTCAGGTTCAAACGTTCACCTCACCATTAAAAAAGAAATCTTCAAAAAGTCTCAAAGAGTCCACTGACACTAAATAATGAACGAAAAAAAAAGGCCGAACCCGTTCGCCGCTGTATACTAAACCCAACGCTTGTACAAAACATCATTGTTACCCTCAATGTAGAGTCTAGGACATATACACATATATACACTGTATTTTGAACTATTCAAATCATTTTGATATGAACTTTGTATGACTTATTAATACTAGAATAGTAAACAAGCTTTATATGATTATATAAATATTTTATCCGTCGGCAATTTATTGTGAAACATTTTTCAGAATTGTCGCCAATTGATTAATGTTTTTGTACTTCGGTGTTGTGATTGTGACGCTTAAGTGTAATGGATAATTGATTACTGAATGTTTCATTGTAAGTTTAATTATACTTAAGCAACATCAATGGCTTCAACTCGACTGTGCGGTTTGAATATGTGCTCATAGTTTTGATTCAAAATCGAATTCGCCGAATATCAGGATTGAATACTTTCTGATTGAATGGCTAATTGTTCACGTGGGCTGTATTAACATTGCCAATGTAACAACGTTTTTTGTATGAATACAAAATTCAAAATTCAATTAGCCTAAATATCCCACACTTCCAAACCGCACTGGCGCCAATCAATATTCGGTAACGTTGTACATTGCGTGCTGTAAATTATAATAATACTCGTAATAATATTCGTAATAAAATGTAATAATACTCGGTTTGGATTGGTTGTTGTATGTCTGTGTGCACTGCAGTGAATTGAAATGATGTAAGCGTAAGTAATAAATAAGTAATGCTCCCAGTAATTGGGCTCTACTGTCGTTATGTAGGAATAGCTCTGTAGGCGCAGCTCGACTTGAAGAAGTGTAGAACATTGATTAAAGACGAAATTTACTTTATAATTCAAAGCTTTTTAATATGCTTTTATTAGTTTCAGACGTATGTATGTTTGTAACGGAATCTTTGAACATGATTTTGACCCCCTTCAAAACGTCGGATTAACTCGAAATTTGGTATACTTACTAAGGACCGATGTCAAATAAATATTTAAAAAAAAATTGAAAAAAAATAAATTAAAAAATTTGAAATTGAACTAAAAAATGGAAAATAAATAATAGTTTAAAAAAATAACAGAATACGCTTTTAACTATTATTTATTTATTTATATTCCAGTCGAGCTACGAATACTTTTACTATTTACTAATACCTTGGTTGTTTTAGATACGTCTATGTAAGGATTTTTATGACATATCCACCGCAAGTGTCTTCATTTGTAGCAGTTATAAAATACAAATGTATTATGGATTTTACTGAACATATTAGTGATTTAATATTGAACTACACAATAACGTGTCTACATAAAGTCTAGTGTTTTGTGCTCTTTCCGCGAGACCTGGACATAATTAAAACTAATTTTACGGTTTGATCTCGCCAACGGTTTTTTAAGATCCGACAAAAATAATTTATTTTATTTTATTTTTATTGCTTAGATGGGTGGACGAGCTCACAGCCCACCTGGTGTAAAGTGGTTACTGGAGCCCATAGACATCCACAACGTAAATGCGCCACTCACCTTAAGATATAAGTTCTAAGGTCTCAGTATAGTTACAACGGCTGCCTCACCCTTCAAACCGAAACGCATTACTGCTTCACGGCAGAAATAGGCAGGGTGGTGGTGGTACTTACCCGCGCGGACTCACAAGAGGTCTTACCACCAGTAAATATATACTTGCTAAAGAAAACGAGTTAATTCCACGTATAATGCGTGAGGATATTGTAATAATAAAACATCCTAATCTTAACAAGGAAGATAGTTTGCGCCTATCAACACTTAATATTCTTATCATGAAGATGAAATCCCAAATAAAACTGCCGGACCTCAGGATACTGTTAGTTTGTTCTGTGTGAAACGAAACGTAAAAGTATATATCTTTTTTATAGAAAAATAAACGATAGCACAATATTGAAATGTGTTCTAAATGTCTAAAATAGGTAATATAATAACAATAAAAAACACGAGATTAAATCGTAGAGGTAGTTTTAATTATATTCAAACTCTGTTTTTACATTTTAAAATGTTTTGTCTTTATTCGTATTTGTGGGTAGTTTAATATGTAGTTAGGGTTCACAGGTTGGATAGCCTGCCTGTACATGTACTATACAAGTGAATCACTTCTCACTTCACTTTCTTTTCTTTTACATTTTTCAATAATTCGCGTCATTAGTAATGGTAATACATAATTAGTAAGTAGAATAGAGTAGAATGATAGTGATAATGTAGTGTGATCACATTTATATAAAGTGCAATCGAAGTTTGAACTTTAAGGTGTAAGATATAAGGTTCGACACGTGACTGTTTACTCGGACGTCGTGCACTAGGAGCCGATGTCCTGGCGCGGGTAATATACCGTTGTACGGATAGATCCTGCATGCCCTTGTTTGACTGCGACCGCTTGCCCGCCGCCTCTCAGAACTTACCCCCACTTAGATTCTTATTTTATGTCTCGGTAAGGGACAGGAAAACAAACCCTCACATAGCTGAAGAGACGTGATTTTTTAAATCGCTAACAATTTATATCGTTCTTTTGTACTCAATTAGTATTTTAAATTGAAATAGATTTGAAGTATGAGGGCTACAAGTAGTGCGTTAGTGTAACAGGTTCATGGTGTAAATGAGAGGGTAAGGCAAACTGGTTGTTTTTCTGTCGGTACTTTTGAAATTTGCATTTTAGTAGATTTTTTTCTTCTTATTCCTAATTTAACACGTTTTGTTTTTGTTAACGCTGAATTGTATGGTCTGTTTTGTTCAATTATTTATTTTCTTAAATTAATTCTGATTTCTGTTTTTATAGAAAAAAATCTTTAAATATGTTTGACGAGAAAACAATTGTTCATCACACTTGTAGATTTGTCGCGCGTGCTGGCCGCGGTCGTAATACGCGGTTGGGCTTCTGGTGCTGTGAGCGAAGACTCCAAGGCATTTTTACATTCTCACTTATTTATTAGGCATTTTCAATCTATAATTTTTTTTTCTAACTTTATCCAATTTAATTAAAAACCTGTCTTTTTTACCCCTTCATAAAATTAGTATGGCATAATGTTGTATTGCAAACGGTCCGAGCAGGTCATTATGTGGAATAGTATCATATCCAAGCGCTCACGAGTAACTCTGAGATTCCTCAAAGTACACCTCCCTGTCGTGTCGTCTGCCATCGTATTCATTAGATTTTAAATTAATTAAAATACTTAGTTGAATGTTTTCAGGTCATCGTATTTAAAGAACGTTTTCACTGTGCTATTTCACTTTCCATTTGCACGTACTGCATCAACATGTTTTGGGCTTTTTTTTTGTATTTCCTCTTATTTCTTTAAGTCAATTGACCAAGTGACTACCGGCTAATATTTAACTAAAATTTCAACCATTATAATTATAAGCCTTCCACGAGTTGTTATAACAATTTGGGACAAGAAATTGTTGACAAATTTGAACCCCGCTTTCTATTGATCTTGACAGTATGGGGCTATGGGTGTGCGTTATTAATATATATTGTAGTTAATTCAAAATATAATTACGTATGCAGTTTTACTTTTGTAACGTGTAATTTTCGCAAGTCGTTATGTTGGCTTAAATGTTCTAAAGTGTTAAGAGACATGGTTTAAATAGAACTGTTAGTCACTTGTTTAATTTTCTCAATAATAATAATTATCATGGTCAGTGTATCGACACTAGATTTTTCATTAATCTAAAAACAGTAAATAACATTAAGCTCTTTAATTATTGCAAGTGTAAGTGTATTTTTCATACTAGTGTATACTTTGCAATCATGTTTTCTTTCTTGATTCTTGTTCGCTTCGAATTGTTGGTTCGGACCAAATTAAATTTTAAAGCAAAATGCCCTTTAATATAACATATTTTAAAATTGTATTTAATCGATAAATAAGAATAATTGACAAAGTCGATACACTGATGCTTGTGCGAGCCGGCATGTAGCTGAGGCTGTTGTGTGTGCAGCACGTACAAGGCGGAGAAGCGGGGCGGGCGGGAGGGGCGCGCGGGGCGGGGCGCGCGCGAGCCGGAGCCCGGCGCCGCCAGCCTGGCGCCCGCTGCCGACGCACAACACGCGCGCAGATATAATGATATGGCGCCGAAGTGAGTACCTACCCACGCTACCACCGCTTCCTTCTCTGGGCAGGCCCTGGCACCGCGTCACTGTGGCGACGAAGGTGGAGGTACTGGACTGCCAGTAATGTAGTAGTACCCTGCACACAGACTGGAAGCGTCCATTCATAACGAGAACGTTTAAGTAGTAAGTGTAAGACTAACATTTGGGTCAGTTCCATCACCAATGAATTCGCTTGTCCCGCCGCGCCTAAACTGGACTGTCAGCGGCTCAAAAATATAAACAAAATGTTAAACTACTCACAAATTTGATATCGTGAGATAAATGCAAATTTTGTTCTGTCTCTTACCTCTGATTTATTGCCTAATATAAAAATTACCTACAAATCAAAGGTTTGCAACTCACGTCGTTTGTAAGTTGTAAGGGCCCGGTCGGGCCTCTAGTCAGCCCGCCCCAGCCATTGTCAATGTGAGTTAATCTACCGCACCGAGTTAGATTCCACTGATTAGTTAGTACGCGATTGGATATACCTAGTCAGGTCATAAATTCTGTCACATGTTTAATGTAAAATAATTGAAACAAGTTTATTCATTATGTAACCATTCATATACCAAAATGAACTTAACAAAACATAGATTCTTATGACACTAAAGTTTATTCAAAATGACCTCCGTGATTTTGAATACAGGCCTTCAATCTGCGCGGTCAGTCGTCTATCGCAGCACGAACGAGGTCCATGTCAATATCGGCGGCTGCCTTAATCAAGGATGTCTTGAGTGACTCCAAATTGGGATGAGGCTTTGAGCACGCCTTTTCCTCCAAGTGTTGCCATATCTTGTAATCTAACGGATTCAAATCTGGACTGGAGGAGGGCCAGTCTTCGTGCCGGATGAAGTCGATTTCACGCGCCGCCAGCCAGTCTTGTGTGCTCTTCGCTCTATGAGCTGGCGCCGAATCTTGTGGGAATACCCAGTGCCTGTTATTGAATATGGTATGAGAAACAGGTTCCACAAGGTTCGTCAGGACTGTATTTTGATACACAACTGCATTCGTTTTTACACCTTTCTCACAAAAATGTACCTCTGTTAAGCCCCAATAAGAAACTCCCAACCATACCATGAGCGAGGATGGAAAATGACCTCGTTGGACACGCGGAATACGGTTGCTCACTTCTTCACTACTGTGTGCGTACACCTTATCATTTTGTTTGTTGTAGCTCTTCTACGGTAAAAATTTTTTCATCCGAAAAAAGAATTTCCCGATATTTTTTTCCCGCGTACCGCTTCAACAAAGCGCGGCATCTCTTCAGTCTCAGGTCCATTAGACGAGCATTCAAACGATGACCTGTTTTTCTTCGATATGCCCGAAGCCCTAAGTCTTCATTTAACACCCTTTTCACCGTGGTTCTGCTTAACCCCATCTGAAGGGCCAACAGTTTCTACTTACGTTTGGGATTTCTTTGAATTCGCGCCTTCACAGCTTTTATCACTGCTGGAGTCCTAACAGACCGAGGGCGACCACTTCTTGACTTGTCATCTACATTAGAGTCTTCATTGTATCGTTTAATGGTACGATAAACGAATCTTTTGGTTATATTCAAATTTTTCAGTATGTTAAAAATTTGAATTGGCGCGTAATCGCAACGATGCAACGCAATAACTGCAACACGGTCTTCTTTAAGCGTCCACTCCATATTTAAAAATGAGTAAAATTCTAAAAGTATATATTTTTTATTTTCATGAACAATTCGAAATTCGAATTCAATAAACTTTTTTGTGGCCAGCATTCTAAAAGAAAAGTTTTTACTGTGTGACAATACTTATGACCTGACTAGGTAAATACAGAACGTCAGTATTTGTTATATTTCTTCTAAATAAATTGTCCTGTAAATTAAACATTGTCACACTGAAAAAAGAATAGCGATTTGATTGTAATAAAATTATTTTCAATAAAATCCCTATCGGGGCCGCACGAACTCAATGTAGGCCTCGGTCACATGTCTCAAAGTCGATGACTAAGTACATGGTCAATGACAGAGAACGGTTCAATTCTGGTCTTTGTCAATTAAAATCCTTGCGAAGCCCATACTATCTAAGTTTCGATGCACCATCCTGCACTTGGTGACGGTGGCTCGTGTTACAGACACTGGGAAGAAGGGCCTCCCCGATACCACGGACCCACTGAGTACGAGCGACCACCCCCATACTACTATCCCGGACCAAAGTGAGTACCCATTAGCATTCCTTAGCACTTACCACTAACAGTGACTATAATAACTTCACACTAGAAACGCTCTGCAGCATCTTGAAGCACATAATCTTAATAACGCAATAGTTGTACACCATTTACCACTATTTCAAATGGCAAGTGCGCTGCACCGCGACCGGACCGGACGCCCGCGCCCGTCGTCTAAACGATCGTAATAGTCTAAGATCCGGCTGTAGGATTAGTGCGCTCATCGGTGAGCATCGTGTAGGTGAGCTCACAGGGCTCAAATCTGGAGTGTTGCTAACACTGGCTCTGGCATGAGCACCGCTTCGCATAATCTACCGCCAGATCGGAAACGCGACCCACTGAGAAGATCCGGCGAGAAACTCAGTGGGCTGAAAGCCTGAAGCCGGATCTTAGACTATAAGAAGAGCAATACTCTGTACAAAACTGTGTCGCAGTTCGACCGACTACACCTTGAAAATTTGAGTAATACTTGATGCCTCCATAAGTTTTCCGTTCAACGCGTTTAATATGTTGTAGCGTACAATATCTATGCCAATACTTGTTAACGTTCCGACAGTATACCCCGCATATCGTCGGCTCAACTGAGAAGCCTGAGTCTGAGGCGACGCCCGGGCACTAGTCAATGCGTGGACCGTCGCGTCTAACCTTGAGTACAGCATACCGGTGATCGGTGGAAGTCTGTGTCGTCATTTGTCTTGTTCTCTCATGCTTGTCACGCTCTCACGTTCAGCAATGTTCACATTTAATGCTCAGGGTAACGGTATCATCAGTCCCGTCACTGAATTATCCAGTCGGTCTAAATCAGCCTTTCTCAAAGTGGGCGATAACGCCCCCTTGTGGCCGCTGCAGGCCTAAAGGGGGGCAGTAAGAGACCCAGAAAAAAATTGGGGGTACTATGTAGAAGCTTGAGAGGCGATTTGTAGTTTTATCTAGGAGGACTCTTAAATATTGACTGAGCTCTCGCTATAGTGGTTTTTAAGTAGGTGATAAAATGGGGGCGCTAAAAAATAATTTATTCTCAAAGTAGGCAGTAGACAAAATAAGTTTGGGTACCCCTGGTCTAAATGCGATGTAATGCAATATGAAGTGTGGTGGAGCAGTCAGGCCCTTTGGAAGCGCCTGAACGTCCAGCTTGAACTGACAAACCAAGGCTTAATGTAACGTTAGCAGTTGGTTTTATAACAGCGGTAAGTGTGTGTTGACTGGGAGGGATGTGTTCGTGCGCTAATATATTTTTCTCTTTTTTTTACCGTATTTCATCGTAGTTACTGCGATTACAATCAATTTTAAGAATTGGAAATAATGTATTCCACAAACGCTCTCAACTTGAAGCACAAGAAGCTTGTTGTGGCCTAAAGTACAGTTTTGAAAACATTAACATTAGGTTAGGTCAGATGAGAATATAAACACAATTTTATATTTAAGAAATGCAGCCACATTGAGTACTCATTTAGGGGTCACGTAAGACAAAGATTAAAGAAGATATTAATGTCAGTCATGTTGTTTGTTGTTCCAGCGATAGACAGTAAAATGGCGCTCACGGAGTTGGACGAGGAGCTACTCAAATACTAACACGGACCTCACATGCACGCCCCCCTCCCAATGCCCCCGGGGGGTCCGGCTCCGCGCGGGTCCCTCTACCTTGTTGGTGCTCGTAGCATGCATTACTCTTCAGTAAAATAGTGAAGTCCACTTATAGTGTGGATGGCTCATCAAATATAATATCACCGACGACTGGTTGATACCAAACCGATAAATCTGTAATCCAGAAATATAAGTCATGACTCGTTATAGAACTACTAGTACTAGGTTAAGCTGAACTCTATTGTATTGTAAACGAAGAGTTTAATGTATAAGATTCTGATGGTACGTGATAAGGTCTAATATCGTGTGAACGCTCAGCACAGGTGAGAGATGACGGCGCGTTGTGCGGCCGCGTCCCGGATCGGATAGAGACGGCTCGTGTTGTCTCTGTCCGATCCCGGGGCGTGCATAAGATTTCCCTGAAATTAATTTTATGTAATATTTGATCCTAAAGTAATCAGAAGCTCAACATTATACACGTGAAATTAACGGTATATACGAACGACTCTTTACTAATAGTCGTCATAGAAACAAACATATATAGGTAATGACGAAGTAGTCTTTATTGTGTACAAAATAAAGTTCATTTTTGAACGTTTTTTTAGATACTTGTATGTATTATAAATGTGAGCGATAAGGTATGACTGGTGCCAGTCTGCGGGGGTCCGGGGCCTCTGTGCGGGCGGCCTCGGCTCGTGTCGTGTGCATCTAGCTAAACAATTATTAATTAGTGTAGCGATCTGTAATTACAATTAATTGTTAGCTCCTTGTGTCGATAAAATATATCACAAAAACTGCCATATTGAATTTTATAGGTTAATGTTTGTTCGTTCTATTTGGGAGATTTGGGAGTTGCGTAGGGGCGGGAGCTATTTGCACCAGCGAGACTAACTGTAATGAACTGTCGTCGCATTTACTCTAAAATTAATAGCTAAAATAAATTATATTAAAAACAGATATGAAAAGTTTCAGAAGGTATTGTTGATATTTTTAAATTTAAAAGCTTAGATAACGCGAGACCTTTTGATTATTTCAAAAATAAAAATAACAATCTAGATGTTACATTTTAGTTACAGTATTGAAATAATATATAACTTGATGGACTCACAGAAATTATTTTGAACCCTTACTGAAATGATGCACATAGAAATAATTATAGTATGCAATTGTAAGATGCAATTCCATGATTCCTGTATAGACTATATATAATAACCGGCAAACTTCTTGAGCATTTGTCGACGTAGTGGGGGTAAGTTTGCGCATGGTACACTCACGTGCAAAAACATTACTTACTCTGCGTCATAATGCTATTAAATTATTAAAATCAACATATGTATTTATTTATATATTTATTAGAACATCAACAAAACATATAGGTTAATAATTGTAATAATTTAATCTTGGGGTAAAATAGATATTCCTTCTATTAAGTCAAAACTAGAGCTGTTGCCAGGTCTTGGTTCAGTTGAAGCGAAGCTGGTATTTGTAATTTTTTTTTCGTTATCATAATCTTGACCATCATCATCATCACTGTTTTCATCACCCGAGTCGCTATCATCGTGATGAGTCGACATAGGGCTCATCGGCGTAGTTTACAACTCGGTCGATTCGGTCTTCTTTTTTGTCTATAATTAATTATTTTTTGAAGATATTCGATTCGTAGTAATCGAATGTTACTTTTTTCATTTACCAGCTTCCGATTATTTTCTGTTCTTTTTTCCATCTGAAGCCTAGCTCTTTCATAATCCGTCGTAAGCTTAATTCCGAGCCATTAAAATTTATATCTTCTTTAAATTTTTCGAAGCCTTTCTACGGTATGGAGTTTCGCTGCTTGTTATGTAGTTATTATGATTACATCTTTTTATTACAGATTGAACGAAACTATCCATTCCGGTAACTTTCTTCTTCCCTGATCTTTTCTTACCCGGAGTCCGAAACACGGCGAGCAAGCCAGAGCCTTTAGCTTCGTTAATAATGCACCTAACAGTACTCACTGATGTTTTTGTTGCTTCCGAAGTCTGTTTTAATTTTTCCATATCATTCTTCCCATGTTTTATAAAGAAGCAATATACGTCGTACACAAATTTTCTACCCTTTCTTTTAAGTACTACACCAGTTTGTCACGGCATAGTGTATGTTTTATAAAAAATCAACAAACACTCAACAAATAGCAATGGCAACAAAGTCCACAAGCAATTATAACAAATAACTTAACGATTAATAACGATAGACTTTCCACTGTACGCAAGCGTACTTTTGGGAGCAAGCGGAATGAGGGCGCAGTGCGGGACGCAGGGTTCGACTGATCTACCAATAACGCGCTCGATACGATTTCCCCTGCCGTCGCGCCTCACCCTCACCACCAAAGTGATCTAAAATTCGGTTCTGCGCAGTCAAGGTCATTTGCTCACGAAGTTTGCCGATTACTATATTAATAATTTGTTCGTTGTCAGTGCGCCGTTTATTCTCCGCACAAGACGATCTAAACGTATGAGATTCGGTATTATAGTTTCAATTGTATACTAGTATTTAATTAAATAATCTTAAACTAGATCTCTATGTCGTTGTGTCATCTCGCTCTGGCTGGCTGCACACACGTCAGGTGCGAGCGAGATGCAAACGTTTCTATCCATTTAACTTGTGTAGTTATTAAATTTACTTAGCTTACTAAATAAAAGACAAATTAGATCAGCAAGGGAGTCGCGCGGACGAGGCTCGGGGCGCGCGACGTCCGCGCAGCTAACGCCAAACGAATGTAACCCTTATTGTAAGTTAGATTAATACTTATATTCCTACTCTCGCCAATACTGCCGCAGAGCTCTGTCGCTCTAGAATTAGACGAATGTAGACCATGTTGCTGTAGCCTTAAGGCTTAGAATGTAATTATATTGTTCTGTTCGACAAGATGTATGTTTATTGAATAATATATAATGTAGTCTAAAATGACGTTCTAGCCGACTCGTACGTGGCGGAGTGGGTGCGGCGGCGGGGACGTCGTGTGCTTAGTGGAAGTGTCATATCGCGTTAGTGTAAGGCCTCCGGTTCGTGTATGTAATGCCAAAATTGATTGTTGTCCGTGTGTTCAACATGCGTTTGACGTTGACCCGTGTCGATGTGCGTAATGGAAGTCCTGTAAACAAATATTGAAGGATGTCCGGTGACGTCAGCGCGCGCAGGGCTGTCGCGTGGTAGTTGATGGTCGCAATAGGCGGCGAATGCTAATGTCACTGACGATGACTGACTTTATTAATAATATTAATAATAATCAATGTATTTAAACGTATGTAATCTTCTCCATAAAAGAGAACGCACACTGCGTTTGAGCTCACTTTTAATTAGAATTTATTCTACGGTATAATTAATTATATTCCCTTAAAATAAATATATTATATTGAACGTATTGAATTTAGTTTTCGTTCTAACGCTGCTCAATCATCTGTTATTATGAAACGCGGTGCTCGTAATTTGATATCAATTGCTCTCGACTTAAAGTTGGTTTTAAACTACGACTGTGTTTTGACTAAACGAACCCTTGTACCGTCGCGGCGGAGGCCGCGCGGACCCGCGCTACTAACCCTCCAGTGCTGGGAGCCGCGGGGCCGCCTGTCTCGTCTATTCCGGACGTTTCATTTTAAATCTCCTCAAATAAAATTCAATATTCTCATATTGACGAAGCTCAAAAGAGTCACAGGTGGAGGTGCAGCCGCTAACAGCGGATTAAAGCGATTTTTTTTACTTTAACTTGAATACGACATTCGTTCGCTACTAAAGTAAGAAGATCACCAATTTTTTTTCTGATGAACTACGTCTGTTCATTGATATTGCAACTGAGCGTAAAGCCGCTTTCAGACTACGCTAGCATATAGTATATAGCACAACAATATCGCACACCATATATTGTTATAGAAACGTTCACACTGTACTATACTATAATATATTATTGGCTAAGTATACGCTACTATACTATATGGCACTATAGTATAGCGTAGTCTGAAAGCAGCTTAACTTGAACGAATGATCGTTTAAAGTTCTGTTGTCAAACCAAAGCGATATGTTGCTGCCCGCGGGCGCCTTATAACGTCTGATGGCTGCGGCGGGAATGTGACCTTGTATAATGTGCATTCTAATATAATTACATTTATGGAGTTTCCATTTTTGTTTTATTTCTGTGTTTCTACTCTTATACAGGGTGTCCCTTATAGGGTAAATCAAGTCTAAAACTAGATAGTGTATTACTAGAATAATCGGTACAATGAAAATGTAATATCCACAAAACAACAATGCGTCAGGCTTAATCGAGCGGGCTGGACGAACCCAAAAAGATACATGTGATGTCAGCTTAGTGAAATACACATACACTCCGCCGACGCCGTTAATTCGCTCTCACTGGGTCGGCTTGTCAAATAACTTCTTTTGTCCTTGTAATTGAATTGATAGTGAAATTTAACAATAATTTTTGTACATAATACATTTGAAATTTGTAGAAGTTATTTGAGCCTTATGCGCCTAGTAATAAGGCTGCGTTGTTTGATCGTATTCATTACATGAAATGAGTTGAACAAAATGAAATGGGTTAGCTGAACGGTAGTTAATGGTACCTCTGTTGTATAAATTCAGGACTGTCATAGAAGAGTTGTAATAATTAATAAATTAATGTTTAGTAAGTAACTACTAATTATGATTCATATTTTAACGTGATCTATGTTTGTTGATACTATAGACATATTTCGGCTTAATATACCCTTTGTGGCACACCCTGTACGTTTAAAATAAAATTATGTTTGTTGGTTCAACAACGGCTCGACACTTCTGTGTCACGTACTTAGTGCGAGTTTTTCAACGTTCTCGATTGCGTAAAAGTGAACTCTAATTTGACCACACTGAGGTGCTTTTCGATTCACAAATTTCTAATTACAATACCTAATGAAAATGAGAAACACAAAAAGACCAATTTTAAATGTCGGTAAGAAAATCTGTATTTTCATTTTACAAGGATAAGGAATGGTCTTCAGTGTTACCCTGTATGAAATTTTACAAGATGATAGGTAAAATGTAACTAAAGATTTTCATAAAAAATAGTGTTTTAAGAAGATATTCGAATTAATTATGAGAATTCTTTGAAAATAATCATTGATATGAACAACTGCAAGTGGTAATTATTACATGCTCTATTAACCACAGTATTCGTTATAACAAAATTTTAATGGCAAATAATAAGAAGCTAATTGGTAACCAATACATTTATTCACAAAACTATTTGAAAGATTTCCAATAACACACTACAGCTACATAGTTATACTCGTTATATACACAATGACACGTTACAATACTGCGCGTCGCGTCGAGATCGTGTGGAGCTGCACTAACAGTGGTTCTGGAAACAACAAGAACCTATCATTCAGTCACCAGTTCGCAGGAAATTATAGTATTCGCATGAAAGTGTGAAATTAATAAACTTAGTCTCAAGATTATGGCATATTGACAGGTGGTAGGACGCTTTGTGAGTCCGCGCGGGTAGGTACCACCACCCTGCCTATTTCTGTCGTGAAGCAATAATGCGTTTCGGTTTGAAGGATGGGACAGCTGTTGTACTGGAAAACTCAAATTGGGTGACAGTATTTATGTTGTTGATGTCTATAGGCGCCGATAACCACTTAACACCAGGTGGACTGTGAGTTCACCAAACCATCTGAGCAGTAAAAAATAAAAACTTAAAAAACATCCAAGAGAAGGAAAAGGTTCCATAGGTTCCAAAGGTTCATATCTATTACAGAGTTTTAAAACATTACATTACGCTTTCGCTTAGTTTACAATATTGAGATAGCTAGCTCCTCCGGAACACCCTCTAGCTGCTAGGTGTGTTTAGTATCTAAGTGTGTTGCTATAAAACAACACATCGACACTCGCCGAGATGCCTAGCCGTGCCTAGATGAGCCGAGGTGAAGACTTAGATTAAAGAAATATTTATGTATTCATTCATTCAATACCTAAGAGCTAGGAATTTCAAGAGATGAACACAAGAAAACCCAGACCTTAATTAAGAAATAATAATAAAGATCTTAACTTGAATTGAGAATTGACCGGACCCGTGGTATCTATCTGGCTAGAATCTAAAAGTGATAGTTGACTGAAGTAGTAATTCTATTGTAATACCGCAATGTAGATATAAGCTATGAGTTGGTGAGGCTCTGCTGCGTGGCTTGCACGAGCAGCAGGTCCAGCTGAGTGGCGGAGGAGCACACCAGCAGTCTCCGGGGCCGCACGCCCTGCAGCACGCTGCCCAGCGACGGAGACACGTTGTAGAAGATCAGCGTTTGCCCACGAGACTCGAAATCTTCTATTAACGCCTTGATACCCTGGCAACGAAATGTGAACCCTTAGTGCCGAGCTCAGGGTCCGTAGAACCTATGGACGTGCGGCTTGAGGAAAACGTCCCCTAAGCTGAAACTAGTTCAACTGAGAAACCTTAATGGTTTGATAAGCTAACCTTATGTAGTCCTTCAATGTTTATACGCTTTTATTAGCTTGAGACGTATGTATGTTTGTAACGGAATCTTTGAACATGATTTTGACCCTCTTCAAAACGTCGGATACCCCACCAGCACCCCACGCTTTTTTTACAATAAAATCATTTTTTCTTACACTATTTTTAATTCAAATTTATTAAAATTTATTTTCTATTTATTTGGTCGGATTTTCTATAAAAGCGTATTTTGTTAGTTTTTTAAAACTATTATTTATTTTTACTTTAAATTTGTGCCAACTCCTTTGAATGATACGAGAATGTTTGATGTGCACGTCTGCTGACTTGTATAGAGTAAGAAACATGAAATAGCCCGATAGCAATTTCTTTATATTTACCGGCCAAGAATCAAGTATCAGTAGAAGACAGTGAGGGCGGGCGCGGTACGTACCTCTGCGGCGGTGAAGTCTGCCGCCCTGACGTGCGTGGCGTCCACCACGAGCGGCAGGCGCGGCGCCGCCTTGTGCAACGCGCGCCGCACGAACTCCGCCGCCGGGAACGACAGCGCGCTGCCCACCGCCGCCACCACGTGCTCCACGCCGCTCGCAGACTGCACATTCACACAGACATACACTAACCAGCCTCGAAGACAATACAGTATCCACAACTACCGCCACTTCGTCCTTGAGATGAAACTCAAATTCAAAATTCAAAATCATTTATTTCAACTTAGATGTCAGCATAACACACTTGTTGAATGTCAAAATATAAATAACAATGTTAACTCTACCACCGGTTCCAAAAAAAGCCACAGTCCTGAGAAGAACCGGCGAAACAAACTCAGCGGGCTTTTTTTTATTTTTTCTCAAATATTGAATGAATTCAGAAATAATGAATTTAGAATATCAATTTATGCAGTATGTAAACGAGGTGTTTCCTACCTAACCTGATTGCCTTGAGAGGCTATTTCAGCGTAACCTTAACTAGTAGGTGAGCTCACGGGGCTCAAACCGGAGTGATGTTAACCACTGAAGTAGGAAACCTATGGAAATGAAACGTCAACAAAAAATTCGTGCCACTGTGACGTCATCTGGCCACAAAACATGGCGGTTTTAGTGCTGCCCAAAAGATTTTAATGTTAGTAGGTTTTATCGATAAACGTTCTTGGCTCATTTTATTTTAAATATTGTTGAGTGAATGTATTTGTAGAATTTATACTATAATAGGAAGTAAGTATATTGTTATGTGCAAAGATGATGTGATTTAGATATTATGTGAAATCTAAGACGAGTTCGTGCTTCAAATTTGCCAAGTAAACGATATGCCGATTTTTAAAATTTGCTACACTGATTTTATAAAGTTGTCGTTTGCCGCAAAACATAAAGATATGGCGTAGTACAGTGCCATCTGCCCATTTCTAGCATGCTGAATGTTATCGTATTTTGAGTACGTGTTTTTCTTAGACTATTACTATCTATTTTAATTGTTTTGCTGACTCCCTAACACACTATCGCAGCGCACCTCAAGGAAGGTACGCCGCACCATTTGAATCACTCTCACTCACTTGAGAGAGACTCAAATTTTAAACTTATCAAGGGACCGCCTGATAAAAAAACACCTACAGAACATTTATTCGTTAATAAAATTACAAACGTCATTCCTTGTGACTTCCTCTCTAAAATCACTTAATTATTAAATATTTAACGAGTTGACAATAGTGTTTTACTCACTGCGGAATAAAAGTATTTTATTTAAATAGTTCCGAATAGATTTAGTCGGTAGCCTTTTTCCTGAAATATCTAAGCAGAATGTCTAAATATGTTTTGATGACATATTTTAAAGAGATATTTATTATTAGTGTCATGATCAATAGATTCCGACCGAAAAATGATGTCCGATTTTTCGGATGAGGGCTCCATAATGAATTTAAATATATATAGATAATAGTTTTGGGGCATCGACTTTCTTGAGATCCTATAAAATATGTTTTAATTATTATTTTTGTATGTTTTAAGCATGATAAAATAAGAAATTTTATATAAGCAATCATATTAAATCGATATCAAAGTCAATAAATAATGTACAACCCAAAACAGACGGCCGAACTGACGTGACAATGACATTTGGCGCGCTAAACATGGCGGATTTTCGGCCTCATTAGACGGAGATGGAGACATTTATGTATATTCATGTTTCATTTTATGTACGCACTGAAATACTGTTATATTGTTTTCCTGCGAGTTAAAGTGCTGAGTAAGAACGAGATAGATATATGTTTATGTATGTGCCTTCAAAATGGGTGCTATTTATATAAGCAATTGTACGTATAGAACAATATGTCGTGTCCCTACTATATAGGTCTATGATGTTAACACTGACCCTAGCAAGAGCAGTGCTTCGCAGAATCTACCACCGGATCGGAAACGCGACCCACTGAGAAGATCCGGCGAGAAACTCAGTGGGCTGTGTCTATGGGTTAGAAAACGAGGGTAAATTAAACCAATACCTAGGGGCCGAGGGAAGTCAACTCCACGCTACAACAATAGTCGAACAAATACACGGCTCTGCACTAGTTAATATAATAATATTATGCACAAGTTGCGATGTCCTTATATAACTTAAGGCCAAAGTAGAAAGTAATTTTACTGTTGTCCACCACATATCGACGGTCCTACTATGCGACGTTTAGATGCTGATACAGATGAAAGATAATTATTGGATTTCGCGCCACGATAATCCGCTTTCGTACAAGACCATCAATGTGAACGAATTTTTGACCAAAAATTCGACAAATATCATCGAACAACCACGTTATTTATCAGATATTATTCCAGCTGACTTCTTTATTTTTCCTAAATTCAAATTACCAGTTAGTGGCACCCGTTTTCATATGAGAACTCAATTCCGGAAAATGCTTTTGAACATTGTTTTGATGATTTGTTTGTCCGTTGTCGTTGGCGAAACTTATCGTTTCTGAAGGAGCATACTTTGAAGTGATAACAATTTTTAGATGAATAACTAACATGTTGATCTTTCCCTGGTTCTTTCTTAACAGAATACAGACATATCTCGGTAACAACGTCGTACTACATAATTGATTTTATAAATGAGTAATGAGTGTCATTTGCAAACACAATAAGTATAGTATTAACTACAGCTAACAGTTTAACGCAAGTTATTGAATGCACTCACGGTGGCCCGCGTGACCTTGACGGAGGGTCTCGCGGAGGCATACAGCAGGAACAGCAAGTTAACGCCGATGCCTATGACGATGCCAAGCTCCAGTCGCAGCATGAGACAAGAGCCGAACGTCACCACCGCGGGGATTATATCGATTTCTGAAACAATAATAAAGTTTACGACGCTGTGGAAAGCGTGTGAGAACTACAAAAAATATATAAATACTTTGTTCAAGCTCAACATTCAATATATCGTGTTCCCCTAGGGTGTTGGTGTTGAAGAGGCTGTTTTGGCGACAATTTCACACTTTTTTTGTTTTTCCTACCTAAGCTTAGAGGACTATGCCAACGTCACCGTACGAGTAGGTGATCTCACGGGGCTCTAATCAGAGGAAGATGCTAACACTAGCCCAAGCAAAAGTAGTGCTTCGCATAATTTACCACCGGATCGGTAATGACCCAATGAGAAGATCCGGCGAGACACTCAGTGGGCTTGATTTCCCACATTTTTAACATATAGGAGCTATTAGATCTAGTTCGATTCATGAGCTGATTCCACCGTGTGAACGCCGCGGGCTTGAGGTTGAAGGTTCAATTGAACTGCAATAATGATTGTCTTACTTATTTGAAGATTGTGTTATAGCACGAGTAGCGCTATGTCCGGTTTTAAATGGTAATACTCACGGAAATGGTCAAGGCAAATGTAAAGAAAAAGTGACTTACTTTTCGTCCTCCATATAGGTTTGAACACGTGCAGTTCCATCATGAAGACCACAGCAGCAATGATGACGGCAGCCAATGACGCTTTCGGAATGTAGTAGAAATACGGCGTGAAATACTATAGAGGAATGATAAATGGCGTAATTAGTGCTTTGAAATCTACTAAGACCTATTAGACGAGAAATTTGTGCAGCAAAGAACGACTTTATGGTGAGTTGGTCATGATGATCCCGCCCGATGATTGCATCTCGGCACAAACAGACAGGAAGGTAACTTTCAAAATCAACAGCGCTTGTTATCTAGGATATCGGTGGAGAATTAAAGTTGAGAGTCGAGGTGTAGAGCTTTTTTTTATTGCCCTTGTAGGCAGACGAGCATACGGCCCAACTGATGGTGAGTGGTTACCTTCGCCCATGGACTTCAGCAATGCCAGGGGCAGAGCCAAGCCGCTGCCTACCAAACTGGGAATGTGTTACCTGTAGCGCGAGCAGCACCAGCGCGCCGGCCCAGAGCCCCGAGGCGGTGGTGGCGACCCCGGAGGCATGGTTGACGGCGCCGCGGGACAGCGCCCCCGACACCGGCATGCTGTCCACCAGCGCCGACACCATGTTGCATACGCCCAGAGCCAGCATCTCTTGCGTCGCGTCCACGTACTTACCCTCCGCTGTTCGCAGATACAATATGACGTTGATGAATTCCTCTAGGCTACTTACTCTACGACACTCATAGTGAATGATATTCAACAAGGATGAAGATCGTTCAAATCACACTGAGATTCCAAATATTGATGTTCGCAATTTTGTACATATGCAAACTTATCTTGTTATTGGCGCTACTCAGGTGTCAGCATTTCCCTATTCTATGATGGAGTTTTTTAACACAGTCCACCTGATCTTATGTGGGTACATATTACAGTGTGAATGTGCCGCCTACCTTGAGGCTTGAGTTCAAAAATGGTTTGTGATATTTTGTTCGAATCTCATGGACAAAAAAAACCTTTAAAGATTTCAGATTTTTCATTAAACTACGATAATTTTACAACCTATATAAACACCAAAATATTCGAATCCTGAATAAAATATAAATAATGCTTAATCAAATAATACTTACAAAAAACTTTAGCCAAAGCTATATTCTCTAAAATAGAGAGGAGTGGAACCACGAATATCGCTGATCCGAGGGTGGACGCCATCTCCACAAACGTGTACGTGTGGTTACCAACTGTAGCGGAGAATGGTGGGGGGGAGATCTGTGGTAGCCCCGCCTTTACTTCACCTGGAATATTATTCAATTAACTTGTCATAGTGCGGCTACCGAAGATTATAGTTGGTATTTTATTGGAACAAATACGATCAAGACAATTCGCAGAACAGTGCCACCCGCCCTGCCACCACCCTGTATATTTACACTTTCGGACCTCATCATCTTAGGAATTAATTCGAGCACATTTAGCAAGATAAGAAAATTGTCACAAGCCCCGAATAACAGTGCCTATTTCGAGGGTGTGATTCCGGTCGTGATTACTGGTATCTATGTAGATGTAACTAAACCAATAAACGCACCAGTCAAAACGAAAGGTTGCAACTGCCTCGTGTCGAAGTAGTACGCCAATGATGCACAGGCCAGCACTACCAGGATGTTCCGCGTGGTGGACACGAGCCACAGTGTCTGCGAGGCGGCCTTACGCAGACGCCTGGTCTTGCCTGAACTCTCATCGACCTTCACGCTTATATCCTTGACTTTCTGAAATGACAAGTAAGAAATACAAATTACCCGACAAAAAGAAGTTTTAGATGTGCTTCTTTTAAATCCCTACCTGACACGTGCCCACAGAACCTATCCCATTTATTTAGAAAACTTTTGAATTGCTGGAGCTTCGGTTCATGGAATATTATCGACAAAATATCGATAAAGTTCTAATACTATGTCGAAATTTCACTAAAAGCTAAAAGCGACGGGTTTAGCTAGTTTTTTTCCAAAGATTAATCAATGAAAGGGTCAGACCAGTTCATGTCTGGTAAATAATTTAAGTTTAGCCCCTGAGCGTAGTCACTAGCTGTAGCAGACACTTACCCTCAACAGAAGCAGTACAACGATACAAGTTACACCGAGCACAGTGTCCCAGAGTCGAGTCTCACCGATGTGTTCGTATATCCCCGTCCACACCTGTAATATGATACAATCCCTTTGAGCACAGAAAATGAACAACGCGTCATGGGATCTTGTGCTGCGACCTTGTGACATCATACCACCTAGTTTATATCACCTAGTGACATTATACCAAGCCCTGATTTTTTGGCGATGTTTTAAGTGTAAAACTTTGTATCAAAATCGATCAAGCAATCATAAATTCAAAATAATTTATAGCGGTCTGTTGTGTCCCGTTCGTAAATGATTACGTCATTGTCTAAAACTTATCTCTTATCAACTGATATCTAGCAAAATTTCTTATTAGTTTCCACATTTCTTACAGGGATCACAACATCCCATATCATCTCAAAAGGTAATCGCAAAATATCATGCTGACCATCATCTTGTTTGTCGGTATTATTTTATTTTTTATTTTATTTATTAAAAGATCGTCCCCATGTTGTATTTTCTTATTTACTCTAAAATTGTGTAACCATGAATAAACAAAAAAAAAAACCATTAAGTAAAGTCCACCAATTCAAGAAACTTAAGTACATATTGACTATTAAATTACAAGGTCAATAGAAAGTTGAATA
Organism: Bombyx mandarina; assembly: GCF_030267445.1. Classification (NCBI taxonomy): domain Eukaryota; kingdom Metazoa; phylum Arthropoda; class Insecta; order Lepidoptera; family Bombycidae; genus Bombyx; species Bombyx mandarina. Next base: position 16,462,059 of record NC_143223.1, on the reverse strand, counting down.
CGGCGTCGGTTAGATTGTTATAGAAAAACTATTAAATTATTTGAACAAAAAGCTAATATTACGTGCGGCGTAAAAAAACATCGGTAGCCAGTGTTGCACAATTCGCTCTATAAAGCAATTTGATTTTGGAAAACAGTGCAACAGTTGCTAAAATGTCAATGACACGATCAAATGTCATGTCGTGTTCTGCGGACTACTGCTTCTCCTCTTCCTCCTCCTCAAGACCTTCCTTACTTCTACGGAATGTGCAGACGAAAGACTGGCGTCCATGACATGACGATTCTCAATTAATTCCACATTCAAAATATCACAAGTCACAAATATTTATGCTTGTGTATTTTGTGTTAAAGCGTTTGAAAACACATTGCGTTTAACAAAAGGTCGCATGGAAACTCAAACTTCCTACTTCTATAATAGGTAGCACACATTACATACTACTTTTTGGAATGTCAACCACGTTGTATATAGATTGAAAAGGACAAATATTTATTTTCTATGATATATTATGATTTAATACGTTCTATATGTATTTTTATGACTACCATTCTAGTCTATGTTATACTCAGTTTGTCACGGGTAGACTCGTGCTGCCTAAACTTTGTCATTTCACATTTCAACATGGTTCACATCGACGATTTGACAAATGTCATGTGATCAAGCAATCTGCTTGCTTCATGATGCACCGTTGAGTTTGGTTCATTTGCTCTTTACTTCCCTGCTCGAATCTCTTATTATCTAGTAACATATCTTCCATTAGAACTGAAGGTATATTTTTTAACAGCTCAGAACATGCAACATATCACAGCTTTCCATAATATTACTATCGTAAATACCTGAATAAACTTGCCACCAGGGAAGCTTAACCCGAGGATGTCTTTAACCTGAGTAGTAGCTATGATGATGGCAGCGGCAGATGTGAACCCAACGGAGACCGGACCGCTGATGAAGTCAATCAGAAAACCTAGAATGATGAGAACTAGAAAGATAGTAGATATAGATTATGAATGACCTTTTTATTTGACTGTGTGCAAACAGCATTATATCTGTGTAGTTTGACAAATTTAGTGTTATCAAAACAGCATTTTTAACTCGTATTGTGAGCCAATAGATTGTTGATAGACAGGAAACGGACTGGTTTAATGATGCACCTATCAGCCCAGGATTTCCTGTCACTAATTGTGGTACGTTCAGTTAATTGGATAAATACCCAGTCACGTTTGTAATTTTACAACTAGACGTTTGAGAGATATCATCTAACAACAACACGTGTAGGATACCCATCTGAGAACTAGTTGTTAATGAATACACTGTAGTATAATTGTTATCAGAATTTATAGTTTTCAAATAAGTTGCATTTCTGGACTAAGGTAAAGTCAACCAGCCTCTCTTGGAAAAGAGCGCCACTGATTTGGTTTATTCGACAGCTACTAAGTTGATGTCTGACTAATACAAATGACCTCAGGAAATATTTATCGTATGTTTTTTGCGTCGATCGATGAATGAGCTCATGGTCCACCGGGTGATACGTATTTACCGGAGTCCATAGATATCGAGACGTCAATGCTGAGACATACATTGAGACATGAGGTCCAAGTATTTATTGTATTGTACAAGAGCATTCCTCCTATTAAACTAAATCGAATGACCGCTTCGTGGTAGAAATACATTGGATAGAAAAATCTGCCTTAAATTATGATTTCGTTTATGATATCAATCGGAAGAGGTTGAGGTGCCGTTATTCTAGACCAGACCCACCCAGATGATAGTTCTGAATCCCTCCAACAAACTGATTCTTATCTCGAATCGAACCCGTATTAGGTGGTACAGTACCATAATTTAATGTTAGAATGTTTTGTGATTAGTTTGATAAGTTCAATACTCTAGACACCGGCTTGTACGTGTACCTACTGCCTACTACCGATCCCCAAGGTCTATGACTTCTTGCTTTTGTGGCCATCTGTTCCTTTACATTCACACTCGATAACATGTACGTCATGAAGAAGTGTATGAAGAAGTGTATAGAAATAGTTACTTTATGATTTAATAAATTCTATTACAGATAGTTCCCGCTAATGATTGATTGAGGCAGTGTATTTGTGATCAAACAAGGCCACCCTTAACAATGTTATTCTGTGTTATATGTTAGCCACTCATTATCAATTTATTAAACAATTTTCTGTTTGCACCAGACCGGGGACCCGTCTGCCTTCGAATACATTAAGGATGTGGCAACTGGCGCTGATCATAATGTCAATACCGCCATCGGTGTGGACAGACCGTCTGAGGATGGAATTACTGACGGACGACCTTAAATTGAAAACTTCACCTGTAGAAAAGCTGGTACTCGCCGGCAGAAATTAAACTCCTGCATATTCGCATCACTTGAGTACTTCGAGCGTCTCAATAGCCCACGACTAATTTAACCTCATATTTTTAAAGTTATTTATTTCTACGGAGGCTCTACATTTATAGTGACTAATGTGTGAAATTCATTGAATGTTATCAGTGAATAACACTTTAATTTGCAATTCAAATTACATTATGTTTTTGTATGGATATTCATGTTATATTCGCGAAAAATGCGAATTCTTTTCTTGTTGTTCTTATTGTTCTATTGTATAAGATATGTTACAGAGTGAACATTTTCGTAAATGGTTACTTAGGAATAGATAGATTAGGCTCTGAATTACACATAGTGTCTAAATTTTTATTAGGCTGTTATTCACTGTAAAAAAATGTTCGCCACGAACCTTAACGTCTTTAGTTCGGTAGATTAACCGACAGATCCATATATATAAACAAGTGAAGACCACCTCCAATTCTCTGAAGATCGAGGTCTGATTTGTTTTGTACAGCAGTCTCTCAGCCCTTTATATCTAAATTATATCTATATAAATACTTTAGCTTCAAATATCTCTGTGTAAAATGTGTAGATAAATAAAACGAAAAACCGGATATAGACGTCAATAAACAAGGGGGAATTTGGTAATTGTATCGTATCGGCTTTTGTTACTGAGTAAATTAGATGTTTATAAATAAATAAAATTAAGTTAATACGTTGCCCAAGCGCGCATCAACTTAACAGCGGTGGTAAAAATAAATCTTAGTTTCACTTAACAAAAGATCCTATAAAATAATATAAAAAAACAATATTATTTTGTCCTCTAAACTCACCTAATTGCAACATTCCCATGACCAGCTCCACGCACCCAGACAGAAAGGCCAGTAGAACAGCAAATTCTGGTCCCAGGCCGTGGAGATTTTCCCGCGTCAGTATAGCGGCGATAGCGGTGGGACCTATAGCCGAGTCCTTTACTGAACCGAAGATCGTGTAAACGAAGCAGGCCATAAATGAGGAGTAGAGTCCATACTGCGGCGGCAAGCCGGCCACTCCGGCATAAGCTATAGCCTGAGGTATGACCGTGAGACCCACCGTTATACCTGGGAAAGAAGTGTTAATACTGAAAAAATTAAACACCAATACCAAATTCACTTTATGTTCAACGACATAAGATTCGAAATTTATGCTTACAGCATTTTTAATTATAACTAGATGATGACCGTTGTGTGCCATCTTGTTGTGTCTTTAAAGCAATTAGTTGCTCTCAATTAAGAAAAATAGTATTATTATTCGCCAATAGATGTCGGGATGAGTCATAAAGTTGATTATCGATAAAGTTGATTATTGAAAACACGAATAAAACAACATTTTCTGAAAATAAATCGTAGCTAGATTGATTTATCGCCCCCGAAATCCTCTCTAAAGTAAATTTTATGAAAATCGTTTAAATGTATAAGATAAGATAATTTTTTACGTATTAAAGTGTGGCGTAATCATCACTTTTATGAGGAATTCATCATTGTTTTGAAAAATTATACATTGTCTAGGATCACTTATCGCATGATAGCTTACATCGTCATGCCTCTTAAATTACATTATAGAATGTCGAAACATTTCTTATGTCATTCATTCATTCAAGAGTATGGAGAATTGTATTTCGAAACCAGCAATGTTTTGATCGTGGAATCACGTTGTGTATGTATTGTGTACAAACTGTTCATTGTGTATTGATATGTAACGGGAAGCTACACAATGCACCGTCCTTTTGTGTTTAAGGATATTGTGTGAAACGATTTGCAGGTGTATTTATATCAATAGGTGTCTGGGTGTGTTAGTACCATGCATTACGTACCCTGAGTTTACCTCACATCAGGATGATTCAACGTGTAATTGATCGCCTTGTTAGTTCCTGAATAGTGTCTTAAGTATCATGAGTTCTGCAGTCTACGCCTAGTCAATATGTCTACTAATTATAATTAATATTCAAGGTCTAAGTGAAGTACGCCCGAGCTACCCTTGTCTTGTGTGTGTTACCGTTTTTTTAATTTTTTATTGCTTAGATTCGTGATCGAGCTGACAGCCCACCTGGAGTTTTTTTTTTTTTTTTTTTTATTGCCCTTGTAGGCAGACGAGCATACGGCCCACCTGATGGTGAGTGGTTACCGTCGCCCATGGACTTCAGCAATGCCAGGGGCAGAGCCAAGCCGCTGCCTACCGAACTTAAGTGGTTACCGGATCCCATAGACATCTACGACGTAAATACCGCCGCCCACCTTGAGATATGAATTCTAAAGTCTCAGTATAGTTACAACGGCTGTTCCACCCTTCAAACCGAAACGCATTACTGCTCCACGACAGAAATAGGCAGGGTGATGGTGCCTACCCATGCGGACTCTGAAGAGGTCCTACCACCAGTAAACCCGTCAACATAGTAATACATTCACGTTTAGCACGTGAATATATCTTGTTGTTTTTGAAGTTTTATTTGACACTTAGGGCCTGATGTAGACAGTTCTCAAGATTGGTGAAAGATTTGTTATAATATGCAAAGCATGTTCTTTACAACCAAATAATTGCCTCTTCTGGTACAAGATTTTCATTTATTTATTTTTATTGCTTAGATGTGTGGATGAGCTCACAGCCCACCTGGTGTTAAGTAGTTACTGGAGCCCATAGACATCTACAGCGTAAATGCGCCACCTATCTTGAGATATAAGTTCTAAGGTCTCAAGTATAGTTACAACGGCTGCCCCACCCTTCAAACCGAAACGCATTACTGCTTCACGGCAGAAATAGGCAGGGTGGTGTTACCTACTCGCGCGGACTCACAAGAGATCCTACCACCAGTAAAATTAGTAATTAGTAAATACATGTACTCATAAATAATATATATTATGGCCTTGAGTCGCAGAGCATGTGCACAACATACCTCTTAGTTTGTGTAAACACAGACCTCATTGATTGAAAACACAAGAGCAAATACGAAAACTGGATGCAATGGATGCTATGCAACGGAGACTCGATTCTCACGTCTTTTCAGACTTGTGGGATCCGATAGTAATTTAGCTGCTGGCTCGTGCGCTCCACTGCTAGTCTACTGGTGGTAAGACCTCTTGTGAATCTGCGCGGATAGGTAACACCACTCTGCCTATTTCTGCCGTGAAGCAGTAATGCATTTCGGTTTGAAGGATGAGGCAGCCGTTGTAATTACTTAAATTGAGACCTTAGAACTTATATTTCAAGGTGTGTGGCGCATTTACGTTGTAGATGTCTATGGGCTCCAGTAACCACTTAACACCAGGTGGGCTGTGAGCTCGTCCAATCACCGGAGCAATAAAAAAAAATAAAAAAAATAGTGATAGCACCATAAGAAATAGCTCATCGGACCTGAGGGAATCTATTGTTATAAGCACCCGCCACGACCCGGTCACCACATGACTGATTCTTAAATTAAATATAAAAGAATATGATGTGATAGTTAAAATGTCACTTTTAAATCAAGGACTTTATGCCTTACCCGCAATAGTATCAGACAGTCCGCTGCGCCAAGTGTAGTTGGGCAACCACTGCAGTATAGGAACTCTTCGGAGGAGCATTTTCTTGGAGCAACATGCTCTGGCGCGTCTAGCTGCCTTCCTCCTCCAGCTAACGGGGGTCTTCGTGAACAGACTTCCCGGATATGATCCATTTGTATCTAAAGAGAAATAATGGTTTTGTTATGAAATATTGAATACCGACATATCAGACAACGATTATATCAGACAAGCCAAATATCTATGAGGGTATAACATAACGAATATACAAGAGTTCAAATCCTACAGTATGTACCATTTATTAATTAGTGAATAAGTACCTATCTCTAGTTAGTATTTCCGTCGGGACGTGAGCCCTATCGCTGGAACATTCTCGTTACGAATGCACCGGGCATATTATTCGTTGGGCTATTGACCGACAGAGGGTATTTCGTACCCATTATTTCATGTGACACAGTTCTAGGTTCCCCGAGATAGTCTAGTATAACAGCCACAATAGATTAGCAACGCTTTTACCGACCTGATTGCCTCAGACTCAATTCCACACAATACAACCCGTCACAACGTAGTCTGCAAACTAAAATTCCTTTCTAAGTTTCTTTTCGGTTGAGAAACTATTTGTTTAGAAATGTGTATTTACACAATTATCCATCTAGACCAACGAGACAGCAGACACTTCAATGTTAGAAAATGCTTTTGATTTAACGGGGTAGACAGTAACATCAACCTTATATGAGTAATAACAGTTTAGGCATCTCAGTCTATCTCCAACGCTGCCCGGTGACAAGCAAAAACCCGCGGCGATGTTTCAATATACTATATGACATATGGCGGACGTCTACAGGCTCTTTCTTGGTGAAATCCCATTTACCTTTTTTTTCAAGTACAAGTAGGTGCGATCACGGGGCTCAAACCTGACGACTTTGCTAACACTAGCCCTGGCAAGAGCAGTGCTTCACAGAATCTATCACCGGATCGGAAACGCGACCCACTAAGATCCGACGAGAAACTCAGATGCAAACGACGGTTTCGACGAGAACGATGACCGATATTTGAGGTACCTAAAAGCACCGTTAGTGGATCGGGATGCTCCGAAATGACGTAACATTTAGCTACAATTTGGTCCAAGTATCCAGGCAATTTTACCAATTCAATAATATTGTACGTTGAAACTGGTCTGTTGGTAGACCCTATGGTTGGCAAGTTACTGGTTTGAAAGGTTGATCTTATTATAGGCCAAATAAAAGAGTAAAAAACTCTTGTAAAGTTTTAGAAAGACATCGTATTTCTTATTTAATTTTAGTTTGTAAAGTTGAGAGAGTGCACACGCATGGCCTGTACTGAAATATGTGCAATTTGTCCTCTGTTTATTGCCCAACTAACTTGCCAATGTTGACAGTGTTTGGTTTGAACAGATGCTTTAGTTTGATCGCACAAGGTCGTTATTCAGTTATTTCAAATATTGAAATATGACGTTTGGAAATCAACAATATTCAATGAAAAGGGCAAAACAATGGGCTTTCGATGACGATGAAAAAGCAGAGTTTTTGGGCGTTGCACTGCAAGACAAGTGCACCACCAGTGGTCATATCACGGACCTCGAATACGAATGCTAGTTAACAAGGAGGTTGAACGCAGATATTCCCTGCCACCCTCGGGCGCAGTACCCCATTTCTGTTAACGAAGTCAAAGAAGCAATCGAAAACCTCCAAGTACGGAAAGTACCCGGCTCCGATGACATTCATAACCACATATTAAAAATGTTACCTGCCCAACTAGTGTTGGCCTCAATTTTCACACACATCTTAGTACGGCTAAATAGATGCAGAGTAGTCTCCGCGGCGGTCGAGCTCTCTTTTTCGATATCGCAAAGGCGTTCGGCAAAGTCTGGCTCAACAGTTTAATTTATAAACTGTACACCATGTGAGTACCAGAAAGTCTCGTCCTAAACATACGAAATTTCTAGTCGAAACGTTCGTTTCGGCATCGAGTCGAGGAAACTCAATCTGTCTCATAACAAATCTCGGCGGCAGTACCGCAAGGCTCCGCTCTCTCCCCGTTAACTTTCAGCTTATACAGTAACAAATGTAACAATACATCCCGGACCCCTCTTCGCCGATGCTCGTGTCGAGGAAGATGTCGTTTATCCACAGTAAATTCCAGATCGGGGCCACCAATTTAGGTCCGGAAGTGGCGAATTGACATCAACCTCGTGGAAAGCACAGCCATGCTCTTTAAGGGGTAGCCCTCCCGATACCACTGCTAGTATCTCGTCGTGAGTTAGACGCGGTAACTCCATTCGCCTCATCAAAATCTTTGAACAGCCCATACCGTGAACCTTCGAGGATCAGTTGGAACAGTTGGAACAAATCAGTTCAGTAGGAACAGCGCTTCTAGCGGCTAACGTAGGCAAACGTTCCAAGAGTTAACTATTACGCTATCGAGAACGTTAAAAAACTCGCACTAAGCACACTGGTTTACTCTTCAAAACTCGGAGGCAGCGGCGTCGCGGCATCAGTGGGCAGACATAGAAGGTGTCTGGCGACCTATTTATTAGACTACGTACATTAAAAATCACAAATCAGTAATTCTTCTAAAATGAACATAAAACTAACAGTGAACTAAGGAATGGTTTCTGTCTACATTAGAAGAAAGCAAACGCAGAGCAAGCGTGAGCACTCGTACTAGTCACGACGCTGCCTTGACCCGGACAATTCCGTGGCTGTGTATTTTGATCCCAAGTCGTGTCGCAGAAAGCCTTGGCAAGAAACACAGCTATTTTCAGAATTAAAGTTATTTTACTAGATTGCTATACAATGCGGGACGTTGGGTACTTTTTTAAACTTGAGTCGCATTCAAATGAGAAAATTCAGGTATTTTGTGTTTTAGATAAAGTTGATTCCTCGCTAGTCTTCTCTAACATTTTCAATTACCCCCAACACGAAATTATTTTGGTGATACAAAATTTAAGACAAACTGTTCGGTGTTTTTGTCCATTACTAAAATCACAATATATTATAATATGATAGAACTAAAAACAGCACCGTATTTAATCTACATAACATGCGCAACTCAAATTGGACCTCGCCAAAATGGATGCTAATCTAACAAAAAAAAAAGAGTTTGGAACCATAAACAAATCATCCATTCCCGATACTTTCTTGACCGAATGTACATACATGGTGCATAGTGCTTAAAACAATAATGACGTATGTATTAGCATATAGAAAGTATAGGGATGCACTACACTGCGAAAATATGGAGGTGAATATTTTGAAACTATTATTGAAAAGCGTCCGTTATCGCCAATCCTGGTTAACAATTTCAATAGAAAATTTCGAAGTCACAGTATTTCAAATTAACTGAAAGATGTCAAGGGATTGCTAATTGACACAGTTAAAGTCAGAGTCTAATCGAGGACGCTGCGCATCCTTAAGAACTGTTTTCGCATATCGTTTGCATAGAAACAATTTTATTCGACTCTCGTTCAAGGTATTCAAATGTTTCGAAATTATTGCGAGGAACCCTGTCGTTAGCACTCGTGAGCACACACCCATGTAATCAGACGAACGTTAAAAACTCGGATTGCGCTAACGTCATTCTCAAGATCAGCTTTCATGATATAAGTTCCAAACAAGAGTAGTCGGACCGTCGGTGCAACGAGCCAAAAACAATCAACTCCTCTTTCTTCTTTTGGGTACCCTGACGGAAGCATAGTTTTTCCAAAAAAAAAAGCGTCCCCGTGAGATATTCATTATAGCAAGTTATCCCGCAGTAGTCGAAACTCGACTATAATTAATTGAAATTATAAGTTTAAACATTATTATGGTTCTATTGTAAAAGAATAGGTACTTCTATAACTACAGATTTCGCCAAGACCTTATTACAAGACTACACTATAGATAAATAAGATAAACAATATTAACCTATTCTCAATTTGAACACAGACTTCAAGCAATAACAAAATTTGACAATAAACAAAGAGTATATAAATTATTATGTGTGTGTGTCAAATACGTAGTAGTGTGTGTAATGTTTTTTTTATTTCATGTTTTTTTATGCATAATGTAGCATGCATGCATGCAAAAAAACAAATATAAGCAATCTGTACTTCTTCTCTATATTCTCTATAAGTGTGGGAAATTTCATACTCCTCTGTACTCAAGATTTTCGTAAAAAGGGGTACAAAGTTTTTGCTTCACATCTAATATATAAAATTCTCGTGTCACAATGTTCGTTCCCATACTCCTCCGAAACCGCTTGACCGATTCTCATGAAATATTTTATGCATATTCAGTAAGCCTGAGAATCGGCTACTATCTATTTTTCATACCCCTAAGTGATTAGGGTTGTCCACCCCTAGCATATTTTTTTTATTTGGACTTTTTTTTGTTGTTATAATGAGGTATTATGTGGTTGAATGAGGTTTTGTTATTTTTATTATATATTCCCTCATCGTTCACAGCACTACATACCTCTTTCACTCATTTACCACATCCTTACACACTTACAATAAGTTAGTTTTTTTTTCTACACTAGAAATTCCCTAGAAATCTTATATAAGGCAAAACAATGTTTGCCGGGTCAGCTAGTATTAATATAAAGATGATTTGTATAGTAACTACCGAATCACGTGAATAGGGAAATACGTGACGATTATTGTAATTAGTCTAGTGTTTACTTATTTTATATTATTAGGCACGTTTCTTTCATACCAAAGTATTTGTGTCCTTGAAATATTAACACATTTTCAAATCAAACCCTAGTCTATTCATTTTCGTAATAACAAGGCAAGAAGTGAGTGGCTATTATAATGTAACAGAATTAACTATTTTTAGTTGTCTTCGAAGGCAGACGAGTATAGAAACCATCTGAGGGCAGTTAATCAGGTAGGCAGTTAATCCGATAGTTCTCAGATATCAGCAACGCTAGGGGCAAAGCCAAGCAGTTGCCCACCAAGACTAGAGTAAATCCGGTATCGGGCTATATAACCATATTCAACCTCTTCCATGAGCTTATAACTTTAAGTTTGGGCCCATATCATCATTTTGATACATTCTGGGAGTTATATGACAGCTTTGTTTATTTAATATGGCGACATCATAACATATCAATGGAATTAGTCCTGTGAATTGGATGTTTCCATGATAGTTACGGAATGTTACTTACTATGTTAAAAAAATTGCTTTGGCGGCTAAATCCTGACGATATAAAATACAAATGATAGCATCGCCTGCGTTTTGAACTGCAATTCTACCTTTAGCGACCATCCATAGATCATGCGACAAAGACATGTAGAGAAATTCAACGACAACCTCGATTTGACCGCTTTCTATTTATATGAACTTTGCACATATTAATTACAAATACTGGTAGTTCCTGACTTATCTCTTTGTTTACAAATGATTTTTGCACTGCACGCAATGTTACGGATATTAATATACAGTACCCGGCGATAAATATTGCAAATCGACCGTGGGAAAGAGACGGTTAATTATTGTTTTTTTTTCCTAACTATGCTGATAGTCTTGAGAGGCTATTTCAGCTTCACCCTAACGTGTGTAGGTGAGCTCACGGGGCTCAAGCCGGAGTGTTGCTAGCACTGACCCTAGCAAGAGCAGTGCTTCGCAGAATCTACCACCGGATCGGAAACGCGACCCACTGAGAAGATCCGGCGAGAAACTCAGTGGGCTGTGTCTATGAGTTAATTCTCTCGTCGAGCCCTTCGTCGCAAGCGACGGGTTCGACGAGGACGGTGACCCGTACTTGTGGTACCTAAAAGCACCGTTAATGGATCAGGAGGATTCGTAATGACGTGCTTTGGGCGACGTCGATGGTTTACCATTTGGTCTACAGGATCGGGTATGTAGTTTCCAGCGGTCACGACAAGAGGGTTCTCATGTCGTGCCGCCTTCTCAAAGTGGCGCAGCGATGCCTACTGTAGATACTTACTGACAGAGTCGAACTCCAGGTCATCGTGGAGATCCACGTTCCTAATTTTTGCTTCGTAGACAGTTATACATATCTGTCGCACATTAACTAATTGACATTTATCTCCATAGATACCGGATCGTTAGTGTTACGTCGCACACAGGTGACACTCTACAACAAAAACAAAATTAGACTGCTGTCTCTTTCTAAATATCGATGTGCAATATTCATTGCCTGGTACTGTAAGCAGACTTGGGTGGTGTACGGCATGAGGTGCTGCGGGTACCGTTAGTCAGCTGATTTTGCTTTAGACTGCTGCACTTATAAATATTGTTTCAGGGTTCGAGTTCGCCGCCTCAGAGGAAAGGATGTGATCGTTGATGTATGTTTGCGATCACACCACCCGTCACCGGATCCGAGAACATCCCTACAACCCGGAAGCGCTGCGTTCAGTCACAGTTAGTTTTTGTAATGCAGCATGAAGCTTAACAGTTTCCGCCAACCAAAACATCACACAGTCGTAGGCTCTTCCGCCACCGATATTCATAATCACAATAATAATATATGCATTATAATATACCAGATTAGTTAATTTTAATTAGTAATTTGAAGTCTGATGTTTCGAAATAAACTTGGACTAACTTTGCTTTTAAATTTTAAAATTAAGGACGAAATAAAATATTAAAATATCTATAGCTGACGATCTTCGTGATTATGATTCTCTATAGACTACATTAAATTGCTTTAGGCGACAAAAAATACAACGTTTATACTAATAATTGTAAAGCGTACAATAGGAAACGATGATGTGAGTGATTTTGAAGCAAACAGCTTCCTGGGAAAGGGGCGCCATTGTTCGCGGGCCCGACGCGGCGGCCGTCCCGATATTCAATTGTACATTTGCAAGATTTCTTGGAACGACCCAGGTTTTTTTCTAAATTGATTTGCCGATAGATACCCCTTCATTTATTATTCAACAATTGACTAAATGATCTTGAAACTTTTCGCAATAATATAACGTTGTAACTATACTTGAGACCTTAGAACTTATATCTCAAGGTGGGTGGCGCATTTACGTTGTAAATGTCTATGGGCTCCAGTAACCACTAAACAATGGGTGGGCTGTGAGCTCGTCCACACATCTAAGCAATAAAAAAAAACTATATATTAAATAACGCAAATCGTATGTTTTATTACCCAAAAACAATTCAAATTCAAATTCAATTCAAATTCAAAATCATTTATTTCAACTTAGATGTCAGTATGACACACTTGTTGAATGTCAAAATACAAATAACAATGTTAACTCTACCACCGGTTCCAAAAAAAGCCACAGTCCTGAGAAGAACCGGCGAAACAAACTCAGCGGGCTTTTTTTTTTCTTTTTGTTTTTTCTCATATATTTTCTTTTTTTTTAAATAAATAGAAATATTCACAATAAAAGAAAAAACAAGTCTAAAAAAATAATAATAATAATGAAAAATGAAAAGGCCAGGAGCGAGCGCCTCATTCCCACGTAGTGCCATCTAGTAAATAATCCTTAACTTTATAATATCCCTTGTTGCACAAACGTTCCTTAACAGTTTTCTTAAATCTATGAACAGGTAGTAGTTGAACGTTTAGTGGGATTTTGTTGAAAAGCTGTACACCCAGCCCCCTAAAAGAGTTGCTTATTTTCTTAATTCGAGCCGCCGGCAACGCAAGCCTATGTTTGTTCCTAGTGTTCACAATATTTTTTATTTATTTTTATTTTATTTATTGGGTACCAATATTTAGATTCTATCTTAAAGTCTAGCGAGTTGCACTTAGAATACATATTTTTTTTCGGGCCGAACCTCCTACTAGGTCCTCGCGGCAGAGTATGTGAGACTGGTCCGCGACTACAAACCACGGATCCAAGCATGTTTTTAGGGCCCTACCGCACTCTCACTGCCGCCGGGGCTTACGTGGACATATACATTCAGAAGTTGATGGTTGCGGACACGAAGGCCAATAGATTGATTGCGTCTGCAGTTCTCGGCACGTGTGTCCCGAGCGTCACGTGACATTAGAGACGAGGGGTCTTCTTACCATCACGTGTGTTATAGTTGTTCCGTTGTGACACTCGGCATGTAAACATTGTTATTTGATATGATATGTGCTTACTGTTTACCAAACAAACTGTACGGCTATCCGCTAAGTATATAGATTAAGCAATATGTCGCAACGTCTTACGCAGCATCTTTTATCTGTTAACAGCCTTGTTACGTAAGTGCCCATGGGCTACCTGATGCTAAGCGGTTAACGGAGCCCAATGAATGTGTGCTCTCGTCCATCCTATCGCGTAAGATTTATGTTTTATAACAATAATAATACTTATTTATAAAGAAACGTCATTAACATAAGTCTCTGTGAAAACATAAATTTCAAAAGTCAATTATAAAATACGAATACTAAGCACTCATTGTTTGCAATCACGAGATCGTGTCCTTCGATTTTAAGTATTTTTAATGACATAAATCAAACAATTGTTTTTATTGAAATTATTTACTACGTCACGCTACGTATCGTATCGGTCGACCATTGTGTGAATTTGTGTGAAATCAAACTCAAAGTAGGGTTGCCCTTTCGACATATTGCTTTTTAAAATATGAACAAATTTATTTCATGACTAGCTGACCCGGCAGACTTCCTAGTGCCTCAATCGATAAATAAAATACCTAAACTTTTGTATAAAATAAATTTAAATTAAACAAAAGGAATCCGTCCGACGGGGGACACATCAAAGGAAAAACAAAATTGTTATTTTTATTTAAATCCCAGCATTTTCATATTTATCTACCTTTTAAACCTTCTCTGGACTTCCGCAAATAGTTCAAGACCAAAATTAGCCAAATCGGTTCAGCTGTTCTCGAGTTTTAGCGAGACTAACGAACAGCAAATCATTTTTATTTAAATAGATAAAAACATGATACATGAATTTCCAATGCACTTTCATCATTCATAACAAATTATAATTAAATCTCCGATACATACGATCAACTGTTATCTATATTCGCCATCTTGGATAGCGGCACACAACAAGTCTTTAAATAGTCACCCACTTCACATCTAGCATTCTGTAAGCTTGCTAAAAAATTGTTTGGATACACAAAAACTGGATCGCAGGGAAGCGACAGTTGGCTGGTCGCCTTGACGAATCTCAATTAACGAGTGAAAAAAGTTAATTAACCTCTCTCCGTCGCAGGAAATTGAATATAAAGTGGATTAGACAAAAAACCCTTATTTTAGGTTAAGATAGATTGTGTTTGGCGCGGTTGTGCGAAAGTAATCGAGGAACCTCTGCTATGGGACAATTAAAAGTTTATTTTCGATACCAGGAACCGTTTTCTGGTGCATACCTATTTCTGTTCCAAAAAGACATCAGTCAGAAATCGATAATCTTTAGTTTGCGATGTCATTCTGTTTTCACTTTCATTTTTATTTTATTTTTATTTATTGCTTAGATGGGTGGACGAGCTCACAGCCCACCTGGTCTTAAGTGGTTACTGGAGCCCAAAGACATCTACAACGTAAATGCGCCACCCACCTTGAGATAAGTAAGATTACAGCGGCTGCCCCACCCTTCAAACCGAAACGCATTATTGCTTCACGGCAGAAATAGGCAGGGTGGTAGTACCTACCCGTGCGGACTCACAAGAGGTCCTACCACCAGTAATTACGCAAATTATAATTTTAATTTAATTACAATGTTGCATTTTCCAGTAATTAATATCAAATATAAAACATTTATTCGCTTTTTAGGAATTGTCTGACCTCCGTCGACTTCCACAGCATGAAATGTTTATTTATTAATTAAATAATTCCTTTTATATTTTCCTGTTTAAATAATTTATGTAAGTAGAATTAAATACAAAATGAGTAAAGTTAAGAACGGTTTATCAAGTGAATAAAAATTAATAAATGTATCCTTAAATGTTCCCGCAGAAATGTGATATGTTTTGAAGGGAGTGTGTGTGTGTGTGTGTGTGTGTGTGTGTGTGTGTGTGTGTGTGTGTGTGTGTGTGTGTGTGTGTGTGTGTGTGTGTGTGTGTGTGTGGTGTGTGTGTGTGTGTGTGTGTGTGTGTGTGTGTGTGTGTGTGTGTGAGCCGCATAGGTCAGAATGCGTCTGCGTAAGTTTTGTAGAGTGTTACAAAGGGAAAGTATACCCCGTGCACGATCCATGCTTAACGTAGGGCGAAGGTCATAGCTTTACGGATTCCCAATTTTTGAGTCGAGCCTTTCGGATACATTTGCCGTAGAAAGTGATCTTCCTTCGTGTAATACCTGTGAGCCCGCACGGGTAAATCGGTATCTATTGGCAGAGTGGACCACTATCCATTTCTGACGCGAAGCAGTAATACGTTTCGGTTTGAAGGGTGGGACAGTCATTGTTCTATGCAGTTACATTAGGCTGCACATATATTTCGTTGTAGGCGGCGCGGCGGCGTGCGTACTTGCCGGGACGCCTCCCTGGGGCCTGGGGGCGGAGGCGCTCGCTGCGGAGTACGCGTGGTAATGCGACCTACGCCACAGGGGGAGGCCCGTTCGAGCGTGTCTCGTATGAGTCTCGGCGGGCAGGACGCGCTTAAAGCGCGGTCTCGCCGCCTGACAATCACTAAATTCCATTTGAATAAATGAACAAGAAAGCTATTTTCATCAGTGCTGATAAAGCACGCTAAAAAGTCATGCAGACCACATGGGGTTTGTGCTGTTTGTTCCATGGTTACGATTACAATCCGTATTGTGTTAGCTGTGCTATATTATTATAATTAATCTGAGCGGGAACCGTCGTGATGTCTGCAAGACTGCGCAATTAGCCACGTTAACTTATGGACAGCTGTACAAAAAATCGTCTTTTCGCATTAAAAGTGCATTTCCGAAAATATTCGAGATTGAGTTAATATGTGGAAACATTTTGTATTACCAGTATTTTTCTCATAAATACTGTCAAGAGAGCGTAGTTTAGTATAATTTTTTTTTTTTTAGTTTTCTTATATTTAGACTACAAAGTTAATATGTACATAATTTTATCTTACTTTAAAAGACAGATAATGTAACTGGTAAAAAATTAAAAGAAATGTTGCAAAGATGATTTATATTCAAAATATCACATTAAAACTTCCTATATCCTATAAAAAAAATTAGTAAGTTTTGAGATTACACAGTTTTAATGCGAGAAGACGAAATGTGTATCAAACAAAGCCCTTGGAATCCAATAGATAATTTTAACAAGAAGCATCGAAGCCCGGATAGCTCAGTCGGTAGAGCATTGGACTTTTAATCCAAGGGTCCAGGGTTCAAGTCCCTGTTCGGGCGGCTCGTTTTTTTCGTATATCTTATTTTACTTCTTCGCCTAATTATCATGTTTCAAGAATCATCAGATTGATTTCACAAATTGTATTTTCTCGTAATTTTTGTTACTGATATTTTTTATTGTTATGGTGGCAAAAAAAAAGTGCTCTCAATTTTTAGTTGATGTTTAACGGTTGATAGGCGATATAGAGGAAAAAACAAAGAGAGAAAGCTCCAGATTCATGTTCAGTTCATTTCCAAAACTGTTTTAAAGTTCTATTGTTGTTTGGAAATTTGATTGTGGTTTTGGTGAACACCCTTTCTTGTATTCTGTCCCGTCCGCGCGTCGCTGGAATAGCCCCACGAGCTACCAGCGAATAAGTAGGGGAAAAAGTATCCTTTTCGGGTAGAATTTTGTGATTAATTGCAAACTAACTTCGTCATGATCTGATTGAATTTAATTGAAATGAGCTGAGTAATCGATTACCTACCCGATAATTACGTCACATCGAATTCACGAACGACTTCCACAATAAGGGAACAGCATTTAATACAATGAAAGGCGCGTAGTAATCAGGATTGAACTGGATTCGTAGCCCTTTTATTGAAAGCTTGAGACCAGGTGTGGGGTGAGTTTGCCTGCGCAGTTAATAACGCAGATACATGGCGCAGACAGGAATTGATTCTAAATATTATTTAAATACATCCCTAATCATTGGTTCCAATAAAATTCATTTTATTTGCCGGTGAGAAACGATTAGAGCATGGTAATATTCGTCATTCAAGTCTGAGAAACATCGGACCTTTATCCGTAAGCAAATTTTCAAGTTAAGCGGGCGTCTTCAAGTTGGTGAATAATGAATTATCTCGTTCCATAGATAGATTAATTATTAGCAGGTTTGCTAGTAAAGTTTTTTAAAGGTAAATTTAGTGATAACTAGCGGCCCGCTGCGGCTCCGCTCGGGTCTCTAACAAAAATTTGAACGATATTTAATTTTGACGTTGATTTATTTTTTTTAAATAAAAGAACACTTATTGCGGCATAACTATAATAGTTAGATATATGGTTGTCGTGACACTTTGTGTAAATAATAATGTGTTCTACAAAGTCGTAGTACATTATTATATTCTATCATCAATAGTTTTCGCAGGGCACGCGATGTAAAGAATATGTTAGGTAATTTATTTACACCTTGGGTTACATTATTGAAGTTTTAGTAAGGATCCCTAATTTTGTTCAAAAAAGATTATAGCCTGTTTCACTCGGGAATAGCGTAGCTTCCAAGCAGTGAAAGCCTTTTTCAAATCGGTTCAGTAGTTACGGAGCCTGTTCAATACAAACAAACAAAGAAATCTTTCCTCTTTATAATATTATAAGTATAAGTATAGATTACTAATTTAGTGATATAGTTCCGAAGAGTGCGGACCTGCATCAGTCAGCTCATTGATGGATCACATCCAGCCGCAATTCGAACGTTCAGATTAGTCATGTGGATCACACCGGAGTCGACCGGAGCGGCTGAGACAACACGCGCCGGAGACGAGGGGTCCCTGGTACTTGCGTCGTGCCGTATTACTTTAACAAATATTTATTACCGACCAGAGTTGACTCTTTCAGGGTCATAGCTGATACGCTCGCGCATCCAACGCAAATCTGCGGTACCACATATTGTGACCAATACCCGCTCAGAATAGCAGTATCAGAGTACCGGTAAACGTTTTCGTGGAATATGTGATGATTCTCTTTTGAAATCTTCCTTTTAAACGATTTTAATTTATTTTTTTATTGCTTAGATGTGTGGACGAGCTCACAGCCCACCTGGTGTTAAGTGGTTACTGGAGCCCATAGACATCTACAACGTAAATGCGCCACCCACCTTGAGATATAAGTTCTAAGGTCTCAGTATAGTTACAACGGCTGCCCCACCCTTCAAACCGAAACGCATTACTGCTTCACGGCAGAAATAGGCAGGGTGGTGGTACCTACCCGAGGAAAGGAAGAGTAAATGTATTCGAACTAGTTTATTTTTAAATAAAAGTTCTTACTGCTGAGATATCGAAAGAAGTTTTAGTATTTGTCAGAAAACTCCACCAATTCGCTCAAACCAACAATAAACAATTTTTACTTCTTTACTACTCTCTGTTCGCTGAAGTCATTCAAGGACTCCAAAATCAAATCAAATCAAATCAAATAAGTTTTTATTCAACATAAATGAAAGTACATACTTGTTGAACGTCAAAAGAACTACCGCCAATTCACAAAAACTAGCCTCCGTCCTGAGAAGAAATGGCAAGAAACTCAGCGGACATGTCTTTTTTTTTAAATATTAGAAATTTCCAGATCGAGTCTCATTCTGAATACATCTCGATCGAAACATATTTCGATTGTTGTCGTCTTGTTGTCGTATAACAAATGATTAAATTAATCATAATTAATTAAATCATTTGTTATTCGACAACAAGACTTACTCTTCGCTAGAAGAAGAGATCGCATTGTCATAAAATCACTCCGTTACTACGAAGTGACTGATAAGAAATGATTGTTTTGTTTAATGCATTTAGTTCTCATGAAGACAATTTGACGTCACCGGTACACGGGTTTTACAAGATCTGCAATCACAGTGGTTTGATGGAGAGACACATATACATAATATGGATTATACGGTCGAGCCATGAGTTAGGTAGGTACGACCTTAGTACAAAAGTGGTTATGTGTTATTTGAGTACTGAGATAGGTATGCTATTAAGCATCTGTGAGTTATTACTGGATATTATCTGTTACTGGTGGTAGGATCTCTTGTGAGTCTACACGGGTAGGTACCATGACCCAGCCTATTTCTGCCATGAAACAGTAATGCGTTTCGGTTTGAAGGGTGGGGCCGCTGTTGTAACTATACTTGAGACCTTAGAACTTATATCTCAAGGTGGATGGCGTATTTACGTTGTAGATGTCTATGAACTCCAGTAACCACTTAACACCAGGTGGGCTGTGAGCTGGTCCACCCAGCTAAGCAATAAAAAAAAATCGTGTAGTGGTGGTTATTTTATCAACATTTAAATGCGACCCGTCGACCTTTTCAATCCTAAATGTTTTCGAAAGTAGTCAACTTTGATATGACAACGCTAAAGCGGTCACAGAATTTGTATGAACCTATTTTTTTAAATTTACTAACTTGTACAGTATTTGTTTCTACGTGCCGAACAATTTAGGTTAATGTCACTTGTGAAGATCGAGAACTGGATTTTTTTTTGTAATTTTTTTCTGATAGGTTTGCGACCACGTGCTTGCCCAGAATGATTACACTATCACAATCGATTTCGAAATTTCTAGGTGATTTAATTACGCGGAAACAAAAACATAATATTCGGCTTAGAACAGAACACGCTCAATAACAAATTAATTGAGCGGAATAATATTTAGACAAATTTATATATTATAATACGTGAAGCAAAAACTTTGTGCCCCTTTTTACGAAAATTGCGCGGACGGAGGAGTATGAAATTTCCCACACTTGTAGAGAATATAGAGGAGGAGTGCACAATGCTAATATTTTTTTTTAATTATGTATAAAACATACATTAAATCCATAAAAAAAACAATACACACACTACCATGTATTTGACACACACACACATACATATAATTTTGTTTATTGTCAATTGTCAAACTTTTGTTAATGTTTAAAGTCTGTGGTCAAAATCCGAATAGGTTAATATTGTTTGTGTTTATTTATCTATAGTGTAAGTTTTGGCGAAATCTGTGATTATATTAAAGAAATATAATAGTATTTGACAATAGAACCATAATAATGTTGAAACATTAATATGTTGTATAAATGTTTCAATATGTCTGTATAATTACAATTTCAATTAATATTATAGTCGAATTTCGACTACTGCGGTACCACTAGTACGTATTAAGTGTCGCTGTTTTTCTGAAGAGATCGGAAATAATAAAGAAACAACACATTTGATGCTTGTTATTTCCCTTTTGTATTCCTTTGCCCTTTCCTCTTAGAATATACCTACTTAAGCAAGCTATATTGTTGGCTTCAGTTATTATTTGTGTAAACAAATTTAATTCAAATCCAATAAAATTACATTCGCTTTGTAATATTATTGGTGTTGTAATCAATACGAACGTTAATGTGGCGCGAAAGTGAAAACCATGAAATTGACAATTTATTTGTGCGATCCAACCTACCACTGTAGGAAAAAACACTCATTTTTATAAAAAAATAACCATTCCTTTGCATCAATTTCATCATTATATTACTGGTGGTAGGACCTCTTGTGAGTCCGCGCGGGTGGGTACCACTACCCAGCCTATTTCTGCCGTGAACCAGTAATGCGTTTCGGTTTGAAGGGTGGGGCAGCCTTTGTAACTATACGTGAGACCTTAGAACTTATATCTCAAGGTGGGTGGCGCATTTACGTTGTGGATGTCTATGGGTTCCAGTAACCACTTAACACCAGGTGGGCTGTGAGCTCGTCCACCCATCTAAGCAATAAAATAAAAACAAGATATACTCACTAGAGTAGGAATCGGTCGCCTTGTGACATGCCAAGCACGACTCTCGCCCGTTCAGCGTAAGATTCAAATTGGCATTCAGCGGACGAGGGCACAGTTTGCAGCCTCCGTTGTATCTCTCGCACAGACACACGTTCTTCTCTAAGCCCTCAACTCTGAGCTCGTTCAAGCCGAACCTGTCGCACTCTTGCTTCACTAGCGAGGCGGCCAGTCGGTCGGAGTGCTTCGCGAACTCACACGGGTGAGGACAAACGTGACATATCTTCGACTCGAGTCTGCGGTTGTTTTCGTTCACGGCACTGTCGTTTTGATTGCTGTCCAATACTGCGATCTCGTACTTCTTCTCGTCAGGTTTCTTAGCGTCGTCAGCAATGTAAGCGGTCAGTGTAACTTCAGGCGAAGAACGAATAGTGTTGTTTAGTTTGTATTTCGTCATTTTTACGATTTCAATTTAGAAAAACGTTTTGAAGACCGAAGCCCGTGACATTTTATTATAATTCCCACACAATCGAATGTTTCGTTCGTTTACACTACACAGTCAATAAACATCACAGATAAAATACAAAATAACGCGAATTATGATGTGTTTTGTTTACTACAACATCTCATTCATCAATTAAGTTGAGTTTCAAAAGTTACTACCATTGTAAAAAAACTATCGTTGTCCTCAGTTTTGTTTCGCATAAACACCAAACCGCAATTTTATTATTGTTTCGGCTTGTTTGAGTTGAGACCGCGTACAGCTTGCCTGGCGGAGCGTCCACAACTGAATGGCGGTTGGCGGTGGCTGGCGGCGAGACTGTCAGGCGGACAGAGCCAGGTCCCACCCGTGAACTCTCGACACTGACTTGACACAATGTCTAAATAGTTGGGATGCACCAGCCTTAAGATGTGTGTCAGACCTACCTTTTAATTTTACGATCCCGAGAAATTAGCACCTCGTCGTTACGGAAATTTTAATTAACCTCAACATTTTGAGAGTAGCAATAATTGTTGTGAACTTTCTAGAACTCTAAATGCTTAGGAATTCATTTTGATGAAACTTGTGAAGTTAGTGTTGTTTTTAATGATATTGGAAGGTATTAATTAACCTATGGCAGTTAAACACCTAATTAAACGCTTAGATAAACTTGATTTGCTTAAATTAGATTATTAAAACTTAAAACTAATTGTTTTTTTCCCCCTACCTATTCTGATAGCCGTGAGAGGCTATTTCAGCGTAACCTTATTCAGTAGGTGAGCTCACGGGGCTCAAACCTGACGACGTTGCTACACGAACCCTAGCAAGAGCCGTGCTTCGCAGAATTTACCACCGGATCGGAAACGCGACCCACTGAGAAACCGCGAGAAACTCAATGGGCTGTGTCTCTGGGTTAATTCGCTCGCCGTGCCCTTCGTCGCAAGCGACGGGTTCGACGAGCACGATGATCGGAACTAATTGTAAGTGGAGCAATGGGGTTGGCCGGTTAAAGCTTTTCTCAGATGTCGCCAGCGTAGCTTGTTCCCTTGTCACAGAGAGCCGCCATTTTGTGTGTTTTGCGTTCGTGATATTTCGGCATTTTGTGACTTTGATACGGTTCTTATTACTTTCTAAGTAGTGCTAAACAGTTTTACAACATGTATTCCAACTGGATAGTTAAAGAATTAAAGGAGGAGTTGAGAAAACGTGTTGCATATTTACGAAGAAAAAAAGTGGATTTTGTCGAAAGGTACAATGTTGATGTTTTATTTTAACTTAGAAAACTTCTCTCAAACTGTTTCCGGTAGCTATTATAATAATAATATTAAATTGTGTACCTTAGGAACTTTATTCCTTGTAGCATGTGCAAAAAGAATTGCTCATATTACACACATTACCTACCAACTAATGTATTATTTTGCTTTTTTCAGATTAGAGCTACATGACCAAAATTTTAATTTTGAAACAAAATGAAAAAAATGCTCTAGCAAAATATGCTACTATATATGATTTGCTAGTGGAACCATGTGGCATTTTCAATAGCCAAGAGCGCCCATATCTTGCTGCATCTCCTGATGGCGTGTTGGGCGAAGAAGCTATAATTGAAGTGAAATGTCCATACGCTAGCAGAAAACATGAAATAAATATAACAACGGTGCCTTACTTAGAACAATGTAACGGGATATTGTCTCAAAAAAAAACCTGCCCATATTATTATCAAATCCAAGGACAGTTATACTGCTCAGGCAAAACATACTGCAACCTGGTCATTTACACCTACAAGGACATCAGTGATTTATGTTGAAAAAGACAATAATTTTATAAATAATATGTTAAATAAATTAGATATCTTTTATGAAAATATTTTCAAAGAAGCATTGTATGAAAAACATCTGTATTATAACTATACACACTTGTCGAAATAAAAAATCAGGAATATTTTTAATTATTTTTATTGACAATTCCTTCTCTAATATTACATAAGTAACTTCTCTACTTTTTGTTTCGTCAGAAACTGGTTTCATATTCCATGAAAATATAGATGGTACAGCACCTTTCTTCAGATATTTATGTTAATGTTTGACACCTACAACACAAAGAATAACATTTAAATATACTATCACAAGGAAACCTGACCATAGTTTCAAAATATTTGTTATTGCAATGGATGCAGCGATTTAGATAGAACTTTCAATAGTAACAGCTGATAATGAACAACAGCTCATGAGGAATGTGTTTCCTCCAGTCTGATTTTGTGTTTGTTAAAAGGTTCCTTACAGCATAAATCTACTTGCAAAATTTGTTAGCAACTAATAGTATGCCTAACTAATTATTATTGGATTTTTTTAATAAGAGAACAAAGATGTGTGCTACACTTAGTCATGCATTATAAATATTTGATAGAAAGAAGCATACCTGTGTATTTACTAATGTTTTCATAGTCAGATTCCACAAAGTGTTTACGACATAACCTCGAACTTTTTGTGGGAGTACTTTTTTCGCGTCAAATGGCCTTTAACCACAGTCTTCTAATTTTCTTGTCCTTCGGGAATTGATGTACTCCAATTTCTGAGCATATTGGTACAAAACAACGCGTCATTGTGCTTAAAATAATTTTTAATCAAAAATTCCAATACAAATATTGAATGTTATGGGAACAATGCACACCAGCGCCACTTTGACAGTTGCCAACCCCATTAATATGAAGCGGACCATCGCCAAGTTACTAAAATTTCAGATGAGAGTTGCCCCGGGGTTTTCTATTGTAAAAGCAAAGTGATAGAGTTATTTGTGGAGATGGATTGTTATGCCAGCCGAAATATAGATTTTTGATTTCATTTTGTTTTTATTTTATTAATTTTTTATTGATGCGCCAAACAAATTATAATCATTACAGTACACTACATATTAAACAAAACGTACAAATAGTATTTCATAACCGATCTGGATTGCTATCAAAATGTAATGCGCACTCAGCAAATCCATATTAGTGCGCTTACCTACTTCAGCCGCAGCCGTACCTTACGCCATTGTATATGCAAAACCCCAAACATTCAACATTTTCCAGGGTAGAACATGATGAAGATTAGTTCTCAAAATATCGACAACTAGCCATTGATAAATAGGATATCCTTCACACATCTGACAAATCCCCTGAGTCTAGGTTCAAAAATAATTTATTGTTTTAACAGTAGTTAGTGGCCTTGACTAGTGCTCCACGTGGTTAGGGCACCGGGGTCTTAGATAAAAGCTGTGCTTAAAGCGAGTGGAACAAAAGCGAACAGTGTCTGATGACGAATTATCGCGGCAGCTGCTCTGGGGTCGTCTCTTCGAGCTATTGTAAATGAATAATGGGAACGCAAATACAAGCCATTGTGAAGAAGTCAATTGATTTATTGTTTGGTTTTCAGATTAAAGCGAAAAACAACATTTTATTCATTGAACGTAGAATCAATTCTTGGAAATGAATACGTATGAGCTGAATTTTATATAAAAAACTATTTTATTAAGTTTTCTATGTTGTTGCATCTAAATCAAAATTAACTAAAATTTCAAAGGTACGTCTGCTTTTTATCCTCGATTTTCAGATATTTTAGTGTCATTTAAACCTCGGCTTAGCATAGTTTTAAGATATGAGAGAGTTGTAGATTATTCACAAGTCTATGGTGTTCATGTAACTATGTAACTAGAGGTCACGCAGTAGTCGAAATTCGACTATAATTAATTGGAATTGTAAGTTTGTAAACTATTATGATTGTATTTTATACTTCTATAATCACAAATTTCGCCAAGACTACACTATAAAAAATATTAACAAAGACAAATATTTAATCTATTCTCAATTTGACAACAGACGTCAAGAACAAAAGTTTGACAATAAATAGTATGCATGCGTGTGTGCGTCAAATACATGGTATGTAGTGTGTGTAATGTTTTCTTTATTGATTCAATGTATCTTTTATGCATAATTTAAAAAAAAATTAGCATTTTACACTTCTTCTCTATATTCTCTATAAGTGTGGAAAATTTCATACTCCTCTGTCTGCGCAATTTTCGTAAAAAGGGATACAAATGAATTTTGGAAGGAATTTTGCTTCACGTATAGATATAGATTAATACGCACAAGTCCCATGTTGTAACACTTCTTTAATAGATTGTCTGAGGCTTTCGTTAGTCGTATGTTTGAGGGAGAAGATCTTTACTCTTTAATCTCTCTTAAATTTAATTAATTCTATAGTACGCGATCACGTAAAATGCCACAAAATACTCCAAAATATATTCTATTTCGTAACATGTACTAGAAATTATAAAAGGCGTTTTAAATGACTATCATGTATAAAAACACTATTACATTATAGTTAAACTATAAACTGAAGTAGCATGTACAGATATTTGTCTGGATATGTATTAATTTGTTTATTTGAGCTACGTCTAATGATGAAGTTATATCTCAGTGGTAGGGATGGCGACTCGTCCGATCGCCCGGGGATTCCGCTTGTTTTCCTCAAAATCCTGCTGAACTAGAACCAACCTGCTCATTCCAAACGCGATTCCTCACCGAGTGGTCGATTTTTTTTTTGATCTTTTATGAGACGGTCGATCATCACCTCCCAGGACTCGATGTTGACAAGAACCAGCTGCGACCAGTCTGGTCGTAATTGGGTGTCGAGGATACGACGCTGCTCCTTCCAGGTGAGTAGAGTAACCTGGATCAAGGACCGAGGCTACGTTTCCTTTTTTATTTATGGCAACTATCGCTACATTTTGCAATACATTTTATTAAAACATCAAGCATGTTCCTAGGTGCGTTGATAATACTAGCACAAAAAAAAACACGTGTAAAGCTATTGCATAGCATTTTTTATCAACTTATGCAATTATAATTAGACAATAATAATTTAATATTAAAACAATAATAAAATAAGACCACGCTAGATAAAAGCTATGCAATAGCTTAAAAAATTCTGAAGTGTCCTCGACAATTATACAAAGTATCAACTCAATCGGACCAACGATGTCGGAGTTTATCAATCTCAGACAAACATACATCAATCTATTTAGGAAGTAATATTAGATAACCTTTTGATAGTAAAAAAGTTGGGTCCTAATCCACATTTTGTTAGAAGAGCACACGATCCTCTCAAACCGAAACGCATCATGCTGCATCAGGCTGCTGTGCCGTATGAATAGGCAGGTGGGTGGTACCGCGCCACGAGGTCTCAGCCTGTGCGCACTCACAGCACAGTAAATGTAAAACTATTGTGATCGAGAAAGTGTTTGTTGGTTTGACCTTTATCACTCATCAACGAAAAAAAGTACTTTTTTTAAAGGTCAATAAATATGCAAAAAATTATCCTGAAAAAATATATGTGGTTCTATTACAGCAGACGGCACGGTGTTCTAAGCTCGCACGGGTCGCTACCACTGTCCTCGTTATTGCTGCGGCAAAGCAGTCATGCACTCTAGTTTAAGAATGGAGCAGCCGTTACAAAATACAATTCTTTGCTTTCATTCTGAATTTTATTCTGAGCCAAACTATTGCTAGCTAATTGGTTATGCTAACTTCATCGAATATGTAGGTGAGCTCACGGGGCTCAGTTTAAGAACCCGGGCCGAGATGGGGCGTAAGGTGCAATGAAAGTCGTTTGGTGGTTCGGGCGCTAAAATATCCTTGGACAGAGTTTGCTCTTAACATCTGCAGACCGTCAAGTCCCAGATACTCCGGGCGTCTTCTAGGTACCGACACCTCATATGAGGTTCGGTCCCCCGCCAGAATAAAGAAATGGTGTATATGTGTGTGTGGCCCGCCTAAGCGAACACTACACTTACATAAGTCATGACTTACATAAGTCAGTTATGTAGAGTGCCACCTTATTGCGAAAGGACAATTTACTTCGCTTCCAGATATGGGACAAAGTTTTCCGAGTAAGAAAGCAGTTCGGTCGCGGACTGTTTTTTATAAGAGGACAGTATGTCATTCCTTAAGAGTGACCCCTAGATTTTTGAGCTTACGGCTGGAGCTGAGGGGCCAGGGTATTGGTTTGATAGAGGCGATACTGCGTCCAGCACGCTGTGGGATACTCAAATTGGTATCGAGAGTGCCACCCCTTTTAAATAGCACGGCTTTGCTCTTCGTGGACTTGTCTATGGGCTCCAGTAACCACTTAACACCAGGTGGGCTGTGAGCTCGTCCACACATCCAAGCAATAAAAAATAAATAAAAAAACTTAGGTCGATGCGCCACTTCTGGTACCACTGTTAGATTGATTTTTGCCTCCATCGAGATAATTGTTCACAAGAACACGTGGAAGTTTACCACAACTGATAGCAATTTTGGTCAGTAAACAGTACTACACAGATTATACAATATTTGTTTATATACAGATATAACAAAAATAAATATGTATTTCTCATCTTGTAATAAAAATTAAAATAACTAAATTTTCAATATTATTATAATAGTAACGACAAAAAATGTTGGCGATAAAACGGTTGTTATTTTATCATTGGAAAAAATCAGAATCATTAAAATAAATTATAGTTCGTGTCAATTGGTTTGCAGTTTGGTGATAAAACATCTTAGTGTTTGTTACTTGTGTGGATGACAGGAATTTCCTTTGTCGAAACATAGTTTTTTATTATTATTTTGTTTTTCAAAACTGTTTGTATACCGGTAGGTTTTACCAAAGGATTAAGAATCATTGCGAAGCGATCATGACAATCGAGGAATGATTAAAATACTTTTTACCATTGGAACAGGCTTTCAGCAATACATTTTACGATTCAAGATTAACGAATAATAGGAACAGACTTGTGAGTAATAGGCTTATTACACTTGGCTGAATTCAGACGCCTGAATTCAGTCGCTACTGAATTAGGCCAAGTGTAGGCATTAAGTAAGTTAGTCTACTGAATTCAGTAGCAAGGATGGTTTCTGACTGACTGAATCATTTAGAAGCCTAATTAGAAACGCATTTAGGAAGGTGTAATCGCATTTAGTTACTGAATGGTTTCATTCAGTCGTCCCACAGCTCTCCGTGCGTAAGGACGTTTTAGTTTGTTTTTTGCTTCCGAATAAAAAGTATTAATTTCGTCGCCTTTATTTAATGTGCCAGACATTTATAAATAGCCTCAACATGTTTCAGGGATAGTGTTTGTCATCAGGGGTTGGGTTAATGAAGAACTAAATTTTAAATCTTGATACGAATTTCCTATTGCAAGAAATCTTAATGTTACAACCAATCTTTCTTTTGGACTTATACTATCGTAGGATTAGATATGTAATAGTTATATAATAGAGTATTGTAGGATAGTATCCTGCTTTTGAATAAAAGGTGTCACAAGGATTAATATTAGGTCAAACGAGATCGAATCCATTTATAGATAATTTTTTAAGTCTGCTGGTTCTAAATCACTCATAATGTTCATATTTGCTAACCGCATTCCGCACTGCAATAAATATTTCTTAACCGACATTCTTGTTTTTTTTTTTTTGAGAAATTGAAACAAAAAACAAAAATAAAATAAAACAAAAAAATTGTTGTTGTCTAGACAATACTGGGGCCATCATCTTACGCACACGACACGTCTTACTTCGTCGCGTTTAAACTGACAATTGATTCAGTAACTGAATTTAGAACAGTGTAATCAGAAGCTTCTAAATTTGCTTCTGAATTCAGTTCAACCAAATGTAATAAGCCTTTTAGCCGTAAAATTGCTTTTAACGATTTTAAGTGACACACATTTTAAGAAAAGCCTTAAATAAGTATTTTATAACACAATTAACTAAATTTTAGGTTTATTTATTTACCCATCTAGGTATCTAGTAAAACATTTTGTTACAAAGCAAATTTGTAAACATTGTTAATGGAAACGAAAAAACATTACCAGAGTAAGATTAGAATAATTAATGCACAGAAAAATTCCAATTTTTTTTTATCAATTCTGATAGCCTTGAGTGGCATTACCCTAGTGTGTAGGTGAGCTCACGGGGCTTAAACCGGAGTTGTTGTTAACACTGGCCCTAGCAAGGGCAGTGTTTCGGAAACGCGACCCATTGAGAGGATCCGGCGAGAAACTCAGTGGGCTGTGTCTGTGGGTTAATTTACTCGCCGAGCCCTTCATCGCTAGCGAGGGGTTCGGCAAGAACGGTGACTGGTTGAGGTATCTAAAAGCACCATAATTATGTCGCTGAAAACCTGACAGACTCGGTGGTGCTGTAGTTAGCGCCCCTGATTTTGCGCCGAAGGGGGTGGGTTGGATTCCCACACAGGACAATCGTTCGTGTGATGAACAGGTTTGTTTGATCTTTGTCTGGATGTTTATTATCTATTTATATGTATATTTAAACGTATATATAAGTATACATCTCAATCTCTGGTACCCGTAACACAGATAATCCAAAATTAAAATTATTATTATTTATCAAGTCTTAGACCAAAAAAAAACAAGTCCGATATTGTTATCCAACTATACGGGAAAATCAAAAGAGTACCTAATTATGGTATTTTTATGCTAGGACGGGAAACAAGCTCACAGCCTCCCTGGTGATAAGTGGTTACCGAAACCCATGGGTATCACAATGTGTATGCCATCACCTACCTTGCTTAGCATATGAGGTTTAAATGTCAATTGTAGTAAATGTTGCCTCAAACCTTCCAAGCCGGGACGCTTGATAGCTGGGCTTCAGAGACAGGCATTCACGAATCAGCTGCCCTTGAGGTATTAGGTCTCCATCGGAAGCGCTCGGGTGGCTCTTAGCAAATCCACACATCTCCTGGCTGAGCCCGTACTCGTCCACCTGTTCTGGTAAAACTGGAAAGGTCTCCATGCCATGAGTAATCCTTCCTTTCTACAAAACAAAACAATAATGTAGTAACTGAGAGAAAAAAAAAGTCAAGTTAAAACAGAATTTCTCACATCAACGATGATATGAGGCCGTCAGCGCAAAAGTGGGCTAAGCTTACCATAGCTATTATGGAGCAATGAGGTTTAAGTTTTCATGGATTTGAATTTGAGTAGGCAAAAAAACAATACGCGCAAAAATAATGTTTACAAAGCCATCTGTTATCTATGAGTGAAACTATGGATAGGCTGGTATTGCATAAAAATTGATTATATTTTAAATAAATCCCAATATACATATAAGCTTGAATATAAATAATTGTGGGCTAGACCACTTTTGTGCTGACGGCCTCATATAACAGTAGTGAAAACGTATATTTGATATCAAACAAAATTATTATTCATTAATTGAAGGTCATGTTCGATAGAATGTTGTATAAAAAAAACAACAAAAAGGACCGCCCGAACAGGGACTTGAACCCTGGACCCTTGGATTAAAAGTCCAATGCTCTACCGACTGAGCTATCCGGGCTTACGCGTTTGCGATTGAAATTTATATTAGCTTTCTATAGGAATACATTTATGTATTCAATTCATTATTTTCATGCGTTACATGACGTATATAATGCGTTATCGCTTGTAAACTTCATGCCGAACCCCTGTGCAATATAGTACGATAGCATACTGCATCGACCAGTGTGCTCAGTGCGAGTTTTTTAATTTCTCGATCACGTTAAAGCTAACTCAAATTTGTATGGAGTTGGAATAGCAAAAGAAAGAAGGAAGCCGATCCAACTCCATACAAATATGAGTTAACTTCTGTATATTTCACCTTTTATAACCTTTAGATTTACTTAATATAAATTTGTAAATACAAAACAGTTAATTAGCGTTTTCTTCTGTATTTTATTATATCAACGAATTTAGTGAATTTTAGTGTTGTGAATAGAAACATTTAAGTAGTGACTTGTGATTCAATTACTCAACCACGTACGTGAATACGTACATTGTGTGCAGGTTTAATGAATCTAATGGTTGAGGTGAGTGATAATGGGCACAAAGAAACAGGAGCATTTCACTCTTTTATTAAAAAAAAAACTGACCTATAACTTTTTTGAAATATCTTCTACGTTTTAATAATCTCACTGGCGGAATCCCAGACTGGCTTGATTGACAAACAAACGAACAGATACATAACCATTAAAAAGACAGGTGGACTCTTGGACTGTAATGAAGTTGATCGTTGTGAGCTTAAGAAGCCTATATTCGGTTTTTGTTTATTATGTATGTTTGTAAATCGCTTAAGATGGAAGGCAGAGAGATGTTAGGCGATTACCCTTGGCTCTCTAGCCCTGTATTGATAACGAAATAATAGATACTTGTGTTAGTGAGTGAGAATCAATTGTTTTGTGTTTACGAGCGGCGCACCTTCAGGCCCGAGACTCGAAAGCGAAGGCTGAAATCGTAAACGCGACATCTAATCATGTCTTTGTTTTTCTGTTTTTTATTACCACAGTTTTTTGTTTATTAACTAACGAAAATTGCTTTTGTGATGTTATTTTTGTTAGATTAGGCAATCGAATTTACGGTTCGCGGTACGTTTAGCGGGTAGATGAATCTTTAGACAGTACAACATGGATGTTGTCTCCGAAACGCCTTTGTTTCGTCTTTACAAGGATTTGTTGCAGGGGAGATAGGCAACGCCGTTGATATCTATCTATCCGCGTGCTCGACCTTGGAATTAGGGAGAGCAACAACAGGATTTAGATTGTATAATAAACAAAAAGATTATTTGATGGAAACGACAAACGAAAGATGATTCGCTGGGCGAGTGATTTCACTTGGCCGACTGACGCTCTCGATGCTGTTTTTCGGAACTTGTATGTATTTAATGTATCAAAGATGGCGGGACATCGTGAGACGTATCAAGTCTGCTCACTCCACCACTACATGACGATCACGAACACTCCGTCAAGAGTGACACGATTGAGAAGAAAAAGAAGAAGATATATTGTGTATTAACAGCCATGGAAAGGAGCATGTTGAAAATTAGAAGAATACATAGAATTAAGAATGAAAACATTCGTCAAAAACTAAACTTACCGATGCTCTCAGCCACGCACTCTCACTTAAGTGGAGATGGGCCGGACACATCTCACAATACCCAGACAAAAGATGGACCATTGAAGCCACACGACGGAAAGGACCAATGGGGAAAAAGAATGTTGGTCGACAATTAAGAGATGGGCTGATGACATAACACACGTCGCAGGAAACGACTGGATAAAACCAGGCAAGAACAAGGAATCATGGAAAAGGATGGAGGAGGCTTTTACCCAAATAGGGGTCCTAATCTCATAAATAGTACTAATATTAAATAATTAATTAATTATAAGATAGTAACCTTTTAATTTTAAAGTACAACTTACTAACAATCATTGTGTTATAAATCGAGAGTGAGAATGGGATTAAATGGCTTTATTATTATTATTATATTGTGTATTCATCTCGGAAATGTCATTAGCACGACTCATGTGTTCGTCATATATGTATCTTTTATTGTAAGATGTAAGTAGTTCTATATCTCATTACACTTGATAAAGCTGATCGTTTTGTTGAACATTTACTTAATTGGACGAAACAAGAACGGATGTAATGAAATGTACATAATTGATTAGGTGTTTGTTTCTGTGCATCCAGGAAGAATAAATTAGTGTAGTTCGGCTTGGGGGTCCATCTTGATTTAAACAGAATCCATGTTAGTCTTATAACATTAAGAAAACGATCTAATAGCGTCTTAATTGACCATACATTTCTTTTCTTCTTATTTTATATATATATATATATATATATGAGTCGACTATTATCAAAGCCGGCAATGTGGCTTTTGGACAATTAGTGGTAAATCAGAAAAACGAATTATTGACTTTGTATTCCATTGGCAGTCACAAAACTCTTCTGAACGACATCTTAGATAAATAACAGGTTAAGTATTAACCTTTATTTAATGCAGGTTTTGAACCGTATTCTTTGAAGGAGACGATTATATTCAAGTCAATCTGTATTGACATATCAATAACATTTTTTTGTCCAAATGCACAGATTGCCACCTTTGATAATAGACGACTCATATTATCTCGTATTTTCTTTGACTAGAGATATGTCGTTACTCCGCAGCTACGGAAGTGGACTATTACTAGCAGTTACGGCAAACGAAAATAAATGTGCAAACGCTCTGTAATTTGCATCGGTAATTTAAAAGAAGAAAAAAAAGAGAATTATGAGCAAATTCTTTTGTCACCTTAATTAAATTATCAGCTGCGGGTCGACACGGCGGATGGCGTTCGTAATTGGTAAGATGGTGTACAAGTACTTCTAAGTTATGAAGCTACACTGTGATCAAATATTGTGTGGGAATTTTTTTCAAAATAATTTACTTAAAGTCGGCCCACATGCTAGGAGTTTACTAACCACATCGACGAAGAAATGTATATCCTTCTTCAGTTCATTTGACGGGCTCTTGCTTGGAGCTCCCGGCGCTAACCAGTCACTTGGTAATGCCCCTGACATTCAGTGCAGCAGTGACCACCGTGAATAGATGTCTGACGGTGTGAGGTAGCGATTCACGTTTTGATGTCGAAGGGATCCGATAGCACTTAACATGAGGTGGGTGACTCACCCGTCATTTATAAAAATGAAACCAACTTCATTCATAGTCATATTTATAATTAAACTAGCTGACCCGGCAGACTTCGTAGTGCCTCAATCGATAAATAAAAGACCTAAACTTTTGTATAAAATAAACATAAAACAAACAAAAGGAATCCGTCCGACGGGGGACACATCAAAGGAAAAACAAAATTATTATTTTTATTTAATTCCGAGTATTTTCATATTTATCTACTTTTTAAACCTTCTCTGGACTTCCACAAATAATTCAAGACCACAATTAGCCAAATCGGTCTAGCCTTTCTTGAGTTTTAGCGAGACTAACGAACAGCAATTAATTTTTATATATACATATAGATAATAAATATAAAATATGGTTTAGCACCTATAACTGCACAGATTAGAGAGAACCTACATCCTATGACCTGCGACCTTCGTTTCTCGTTACACAAAGTTCATGATCATTAAATAATTAGGTAAAACCGAGATAATGGTACTTAATTAGACAGTTTAATTATTAATGCCGCATCATGTTGGATCTGGTCGGCGCGGCGGCCCGCGGTGACCTGGATACGAGTTTTTCGAGCAGTTTCGGCCTTGTGGTGATGAATACAGAACGTATATCAAACCATGAAGAGACGATAATGTCACATAAATAGTACTCTTCTATCTGTGAACTTTTACAACACTGGAATTTGAACTATAGGATACATGACAGACATGTGGTCGTTTATTTGATATGAGTGTCACCCGCTCAGCGTCTTCACAACAAGATAGCGGTTCAAGACATCGTACATATCGGATGGCGCGCGTGCTGTGGCTTTAACTGAATTAATGTTAATCGACAAATCAATTAATAAAGCGGTTCAAATCTGAAAACATTAGATAATCATCAGATTATCAATTTAAATCTTAAAAAAAGTAGTTTTTCGCGGAAAATTCAGCGTAATATGAGTTGGTTTTTAAAATACCTACGACGGGTTCTACTAATGGTGAGCGACCATTGCAACCTGGGGAGATCAGCTATAACTTAAGCTTCGTTTTGAGGTGGACATGTCGCAGATTTCAGTCATATTGAACTATGTTCATAGACACACTTCTTTCGATAATAATTTCTTTCAGATATTGAGCCGAGAAGGTCCACCACTTAGGTATACTAACGACTGTGATGACCTTATTCTGTGTCCTTAACGTCACCCCGCTGAGTTTCCCGCTGGATATTCTCAGCGGGTCGCCGGCTGCCTTTGAGCTGTCAGAGAGCACTCGGGCGGTGGTTAGCAACCCTCCCCTTCTTGTCGAGCCGCGAGCTGCCCCACCCGTCCCGCTACACAAGGTCGTCAGACCAACAACGGTTTGAAGGATGGGGCAGCAGTTGTAACTATACTGAGACCTTAGAACTTATCTCAAGGGGGTGGTGCATTTACGTTGTAGATGTCCATGGGCTCCAGTAACCACTTAACACCAAGTGGGCTGTGAGCTCGTCCATTGATCTAAGCAATAACAAAAAAAACGACCGCACTATTGACAATGATTCGCTGAAATAATCTTGTTTTTATTCTCTGAAGGCCAGTCTTTTCTTAGCATGTTATTATTTTTGATTATATTTGATTTTATTATTTTTGATGTCGTCATGGCCTAAACGATAGCTGAATCTTGTTCTCTTCTTCTTTGTCTCTCCACCTTATCTGACTAGGTGGGGTCCGCACAGTTTTCTATTCCATTCACCTCTATCAGCCGTCATCTCAACACTCACTCCTCTTTCTCTCATATCATCATTTACACACTCCATCCATGTCTTCTTCGGTCGACCTCTTCCTCTTCTACTTTGTACTACCATTTCCATACATCTCCTACTCACT
The DNA here is from genome assembly GCF_030267445.1 of Bombyx mandarina. NCBI lineage: Eukaryota > Metazoa > Arthropoda > Insecta > Lepidoptera > Bombycidae > Bombyx > Bombyx mandarina. The sequence continues at coordinate 16,425,578 of NC_143223.1, read as the reverse complement.
TGCATCTTCTCTCTACGCACCACATGTCCAGACCACGATAACCTGCATTCAAGTCACTTTGTGTAACCTTTGTGAACAACGTGTAGGTAATTTAGTGGGATTCAATAAATATTACCAGCCCACTGGTGGGCGCGGCCTGCCTCAACGTTTGCCACGGTGACGGGTCCAGCACTGTCTGCAAAGTTTCAATGCCTCACACAAAAACTAAAAAGGCTGGAATATATTTTCAGAATCATACTTTCAATTTCATAACTTTAGCACGCGGTAGGTTTCGTCAAGGTCACGACCTGAATACTACTAAACGTATACAATTTCTTTGCAAATAACATAGCAATCATCATTCACCCTTTCATGCATGTTAAGATGCTCTTTTTTTCTAAATACTTAAAAAAACATTATAGTATTTATTTAGAGCTGCTAACGAACTAGATAACGGTTTCACGTCGTGTTCTATAATTTTCGTTTCTTTTATATCCAATTTTACAAATATTTAGTTTTAGTGGCCACGGACGACATTTTATTATTTTGCATTATCATCTAATGATTAATCCATGTTAATAAAATCAAAAGATGTGTATGTTTGTTGTGTTTTCTCTATGCGTTCGGAAGCCATATAACCGATTGTATTGGTATTGACACTTGGTATTGACACTCCTGTGTAGGTTTTGTGGGAGTACCATCATCGTGCGACAGGTGGCGTGCGTGTAAGGTCAGAAATCGATTTACTTTTACAGTGAAATGTATATACAAACGAAAAAAAAATGGATTTCCTGTAAATATTACTATCTAATACTGTCTCTGTAATGCTACTATCATTGAGCTCATATTGGCTTACCAAATGAACAATGCCCTACGACGGATTAAATTTAGTTTCACCCACCCCAGCACCCATAGTTCCTAACTGATGACGATCAGTTTTTGTACTCGAGCGGAAGAAGCGAGGTCGTCATATTTCCGTGTTTCCCGCCAAATTATCCGTGTAATGGCGGTACAGCGTGACGACAAGATGGCCGTCCAACAGATTGTGTACGCTGACGTATTATTGTTAGGTTTTTTGTGTCTAAGATAATACTGCATTTCCGATCTGTATAGATTCTTGTTCGCTGCAGGTAATAGACAGATACGAGGAAGTCGACCTCCGGTCTGGGTGGCTTGTGTGGGTGGGATGGTGCCATGGTGTCTGAAGGTACTGGCAGCTGCCATTGATGTTGAGTGGGGAAGTGGCCTCCGGAACTGGGCCCTAGCATAATCAGTATTTAGAGATTTAGAGCCGTCGGGGTCCAAGTGATTGGGACTCCTCTCTCGGTAGGTTTGCGAACCGTCGGGGCACTTCTCCCTGTCCTCGCGAACTCGATGGATCGTGACCCAGGACGTCTCATCTTCCGGATGACGAAGGTGCTTATCCGGCTGGGTTTCTTGCGCAATTTCGCACCAAAACAGTTGACAAGTGAAATTGGGGCTGTCCATACTTTTTATTGGGAGTGTTCTTCTTGCTACGCACTGATCTGTCGCTTTTGAGCGTGGGCCACAAGGACGGACTTCACCCGATTCCTGCCTACTGCTCTAGGACAGATGGTAGCAAGGTCTCTCAGGCTGAACCTCGTGAGCTCGCCTACTAAACCGGTGAAACTGAAATAGGTCCCTTAGTCTTTAGGTGATTAAAGATAGAATAATTAACAAAATCAAAAAATGGGGCACGTAGGTATTTCGGCTCCCCAATCTCGGCTTGGGGAGTGGCGAATGAGATTTTGAAGAAAGTGCGTTGTGGCTTTGGCCAATCAGTTATCATAATGATAAATAGAATAAAATTGCCTGTTGCTTATTTCTGTTTTTCTTTGTTTTCATAGATCGTGATTATTTTGGGGTTAGCTGTTTTACACAACATTTTATTTGATTCAATAACTGGATTCCTACTGACGCGTTGGAATCTTTAGATCTGAATCGAAGCGACGAAAGCTCCATGTTGCCGACCAACACGCGCCCGAACCTTAAGTGAAATAGAGCCCCATCGAACCATGGAGCCTCAAGTGAGACAGAGGCCCACCGAGCCATGCGGAAGGTAAGGATTGGACGAGCTTAGCGCGGAACGCCGATTGCCCCGCCACGATATTCGGGATTCTGAATTAGCGGTTGTCTACACCATAACCATCGAGCCTGAGGTGGACTATCTCAAGCCCGTCTAAATACAGGGATTCTTCACTGCGACAACAAAACCAGCAAAGGTCGGGAAGCGCGAAGTCAAATCTAGCTATAACATGGATTCATGTTTTCGCGACAACACTTGTAGGATACATTAACAGGAAACGGACAAAGAAATAATTAGTCTCACGTAATAGAAATGAAGTTTGCTGGCAGGTGTCAGAAAACTTGACACCTGTCAGCAAACTTAATCCCTGAAATAACTGATATTATTATCAATAATTAGGTAAGGTTTCGCGATTTACTCGTTAACATTGACATTGTTGTTTATTTTTAGATATGTCAACAAGTTACCGATGCTGTTTTGCTTAGAGAATAAATAAAGGAACAGAAGATTCTATTCTAATAAACTGTAAAGTGGACACTTCCAACAACGCTATGACGCAAGTCACTTATTTTCAAGGGTTACGTACGTATTTGTTGATATCCAGCTGAGTTCTATTGGTTGATATAGTATTTTACGACTGCTATAATATGTGATGCGTATGTATATTTGCTGATTATTTTGTGTATGATTATGTAACTAAGTGAAATTTAGTAGTACTTTACTAGGTTTGGAGATTAAATTGTCAGAATACATAAGATCACCTGTTTCAAATAGCATAATAACTTCTATACTAATATATTATGTCAAACATGAAAACTATATTAATTTAAAGTAAATTTAATACCCATAATTTAATTAAAAAAAAATGTTTTTCTGATTTAAATATTTTTATTTTATTTTTATCACTTAGATACCTGGAGGAGCTCACGGCTCACCTGGTATTAAGTGGTTATCGGAGCCCATGTTGCATTATAAAATATGAATTATTAATCAATTAGTTATTCAGTTTCTCGGCCGGTCTTCTTAGTAGGTCGTGATAACGAGCCAGCGGCACATTCTGCGAACCACTGCTGCCTGAACTGCTGCACCTGCTCTTACTAGGGCTGGGGTTAGAAAATCTTTTCAGGTTGACTCCATGAGCTCAGCTACCCGATCGCGCGTAGCTTGATAAGCCTTAAGGTTTAAGGCTACCGGCGAATACGTAGGGAAAATAAAGTCAACAGTAAATGTTTGGTGAAGAGTGACATCTAGCGCACAATAAATGTAACTAATTGGTGTCATATTATGAAAGCATTTTGGTGTTTCTGGGGGTGAAATTAAAACTTCGATAATAGTGACATCTACTTAAGCTAATATAAACAGTTTGTCAGTGTCATCTGTCGTTAAAAAATTATAACAACGTTCTCGATTGTTCGTTGGAGATATTCTGTTGGTAGTTATACAAGCCAACACTAGATGGCAGTTACAAAGATAAAGACGTTGAGAGTTAGTGCCGGATATTTTATTTATTGTGTGACTAAAACTACTCGCGCGCTACCTGTCGTACGTTGATAGTACCACTGTACCTAATATGTGACATAACAATAGGATAATGGCTTAGGAATGGAGAGGAGATACATAAAAACATTTTTTATTTACATAGATATCTACATAAAATAGAACTAAAGGTCTTAAGCTAACTTCTACACGTCATATAATATACGTACGTTGGCTTAATATCTTTAGGGAGACAGCTAAGCACACTAAACATAGGTACTATTAAAAGGAAAAGTCAATGTGGTTCTGATGTAGTCTGGTATAATTGAAATTCGGAATCGCGAACAAGATATAGGTATCCTTGCTTACACCATTTGTTTCTGTCGTATGACAAGGGAATTACGAACATGATTGCCAATATACTACGCGGCCTCGGGCATACGAACCGACATCCGTTCCTTCAACTTTAATACTGAAAATTAAAAAATGTACCTAAATTATTCTTATTCATTAAACATGTCTAAGCGACGAACACAATGAGGTATCTTCCAATAATTCCTTTAATACTTTACTTGGGGGCCCAAGGAAGATTTGTAGACACCATTAGAATATGAACCATTACTTAAAGTGTCAAGTGTCAGCTACCTTTCTGCAGGATCCTGTCTATGGACGAGACTGTGTCTACGGACTCTTCCACGTAGGAAAGAGTAAGTTAAGAGACGCAGTTTTGAGTTAAGAAACCAGCTTCGTTCGTCTAGAACGACTAGGTGCGGGAATCTGCTGTGGGCAAGCGACCCACGAGCCAAGCCCACTTTAAATAATTCGAAGGCCGATTAAAGGAAAAAATCCCCGCGCGCAAGGCCTTTGTAATTGTGAAATGGGTAATGGTAAATCGGAGTAGTAAAAGTAATAAATAATTTCAACGGAAACATGGCTGAGGCTTATCTAACAACTGGGATACTTTTTTAGAGAAAAAGAAACTCCAAAAGGGACTGGTGGTTTTTTTTTTTTTTTCTAGCTGTGTGGACGAGCTTACAGCCCACCTGGTCGCATTACTGCTTCACGGCAGAAATAGGCGGGGTGGTGGTACCTACCACCAGTAATTACGCAAATTATAATTTTGCGGGTTTGATTTTTATTTACACGATGTTATTCCTTCACCGTGGAAGTCAATCGTGAACATTCGTTAAGTACGTATTTCATTAGAAAAATTGGTACCCGCCTGCGGGATTCGAACACCGGTGCGGCCACGACGACTCCAAAGTGGTAGGGCTTCTTATCAGCCCACTCGGGTAGGCACCACCATTCTGCCAATTTCCAAGTTGTACTGTAGATCTGTCAACTCATGTCTCGAGGTGGGTGGCGACATTTACGTTGTAAATGTCTATGAGCTCCGGTAGCCGCTTAAAACAAAATAGGGCGTGAGCTCGAAAAACAGACTTGAAGATACTTTTTGCAAGTGCTAAAAAATGTACCTACGTAAATCTTATGGTGGATAATTCCAGCATTGTGATTTTAGCTTTTCAAATCGAATATGCTTCTGGTACCATGATTATTGTACCCATTAAATGCAGCAGAAAGAGATTAAAGTTGTAATAGAATTTCAGAAATTTGATAATAGACGTATCATCATGATCATCATCAGCCTTTATCTGCCCACTGCTGGACATAGACTACAAAAATATTACCCGTAAGTTCGGAAATCCCATGAAAGTATGGCCCACTTGTTTCGCTTCGAAGAATGGCTTAGTCGATATTATTATAACCTATACCATTGAGACTCCGACCTCCTATCGGTAATGTCTATAGACACTCTAGTGTGGGTGGCCATGAGCTTTTCTCTGATCTGTACTGAATTCCATCAGCTCTCAATTCGCAGCGCAATTTTTCTTTTCCATCGCCCACGAATAAGTGTATAACAAGTACAACTTTAATCCCATGCCATAAAAAACCAGTAGTTCCCCTTGTACGCGACAGTAATGTTAAAATTTATTTTGTGATGCGTTTCAGAGCGAAAGGTCGCTCCAAGGCGCACATATATACGAGTAGGTATGCCCAGAATATATGATATGAGTATGACTAATGTACGCGTTGTTAAATACTAAACAAGTATCTTCGTCTTGTGTGACCTCAAAAAACGTAATGAGGTCGACGATGTTTCAAAAAGTAAAATGTTGATTTTACTGTTTTCTCTGTTGTTTTCGACAGGCGTAAAGAGCAGCGACGGACGGTAATTAAATAGGGACACAGGAATTTAAAGGCGGTTTTGGGCTACGAAACTTATTGTCTTATTATTTCTGTCTACGTCTCCGACTACCGCTGTTTTTTTTATTGCCCTTGTAGGCGGACGAGCATACGGCCCACCTGATGATGAAGAGTGGCTACCGTCGCCCATGGACTTCAGCAATGCCAGAAGCAGAGCCAAGCCACTGCCTACCGCTGCTATACATATAGAGTTATTATATCCTATATTTTAAGTTTGTTTACATTATTAAGTTTATGTTTTAAGTTTGAATCTAATGTAACTTAAGAACTCCATGATTAATGACATCAGCAGTCAGCCCAAAATGATTGGAAGTAGCAATACACGTGCTAGCTAATGAATTAATAATCTGCTTTTTCTCCACCTTATCCCACTAGATGGGGTTGGCACAGCTAATTTTTCTCTTCCATTCTCTTCTATCAGCCGTCATCTCAACACTCACTCCTCTCTCTCTCATATCGTTATTCACATACTCTATCGAGGTCTTCTTCGGTCGACCTCTCCCCCCTCTACCTTGCACTACCATTTCCATACATCTCTTGGTCACATGCATCTTCTCTCTACGCAACACATGTCCATACCACGCTAACCGTCCGCTCTTTAGTTTGTTGATTACCGGGGCTACCTTCATACTTCCTCTGATATACTCATTATTTATCTTGTCCATTCTTGTCCCTCCACACATCCATCTCAACATTCGCATCTCTGTCGCATGCACTCCTCTTTCATGCTTTGCTTTCGTCGTAATTAAACTATACATATAAATAAAATTGGACTGTCTGTTTGTCGTAGTGAGCTTCTTACTACATGCATATGAATATATATACGGTACATACACCAAAATAACATTTTTTACAATTTTTGTCTGTCTGTCTGTTTGTTCCGGCTAATCTCTGGAACGGCTGGACCGATTTTGATGAGACTTTCACTAATATGTAGCTGATGATATAAGGAGGAACTTAGGCTACTTTTTTTAAGAGTAGTTTCGCCTAGCCTTCCTCGCTAGTTAATAATAAATAACTATAATGTGCGCTCCTAACCGTCTACGGATGTCCACGTGGTGCAGCCAGTACTTCGAAATAATTAGAAATCATTCACATAAACCAAGAGTCCTTATCGCGCGCAATTCAAATGAAGCATTGCGCTAAAGTTCGCCTGATTTGTTTAAATTGCGTAAAGTTAATATATCGTGTACATTCCAAGTTATATTCGGAAAAATAAATACCCAACGGGTTTTCCTGTATTGACACAAATGTATTGTTATTATACACGCTTGATTAAGTTCAAATGGTATTTATGAAGTTACTGAATAATATACAATTAAAACCTTAATGTTGTTTTGAAGCAAACAATAACCAACGCGGTATGAAGTGCGCGCAGACTGACCAACGCCTTCTCTGTATTTCAACAGAAGACTTATCTTCAAGAGGAAACCTAAAAAAATTAATATCTCTAGATTGGTGGACGAGTTCACTGTACGGTGTCAGCGGCAACCTCACACCTCAAACTGCAGATTACGGTATGCAAATGTAAGTTTCGAATTTCATTGTTATCCCTTCAACTTTGAAGAACGACTCCACACGAAACCGTAAACAGTGTAGAGCCAAAAAGGCTTTTTTCTCCTACCTACGCCGAAAGTTCGGTTTTCCTCCCGCTGTACAGGGAAGAAAGTCATTCAAGGTGGGTGGCGCATTTACGTTGTAGATCTTTATGGGCTCCAGTAACCACTTAACACCAGGTGGGCTGTGAGCTCGTCCACCCATTTAAGCAATAAAAAAAAAAACTTTTCCTCCCTGGATACAAGTGCGCATGCGCGTTAGTGTCTACGTCTGCTCTCACGCACCTAAAATTCTCCGCCATTGTTGTGATCGGGTAATTTGCAATATTGTGTTTATTGTAAAAGTGAAATAAACAAAAGACAATAAAATTTAATAGTGAAGTACAAAGACGAGTTCATCAGACAGTTCTTATTCGAGTAGTAGTCGATTATTTAAAAACTTAAAAACAGTTAAATTGTTTTTTTATGAGTAAGTGGGGGCTCCGTCCCTCTACCCCGGACAGGGCTTCGCCCCTGGACCAAGGGTTCGGTACTCCATGAACTTTTGGCCTGGTAGGAGAAAAAATAGTATGTGCGCCGCGGGAAAAAAGTAGGACATCTCATACCGCGTGTTTGCCAACTTTACACGCGGGAGGAAATGTCCTACTTTTCTCCCTTGGTGCACAATGTACTATTAATTCATCTCTCAAAATCATAAAAATTTAATCTTCGCGCCCATGAGCTCCGGCAACCGCTTAACACCAGGTGGGCCGTGAGCTCGTTAAGCCGTCTATGCAATAATAAATATAACTATCGTTAAGCTTTAAACAACATAATATATTGTATTTATAACGTTTACAATTATCCTGTTTTATTATTTGTGGAGTTGAACCGTAACAATCTTTTTTAATAGGTGGCATTAATGATTATATAAATTTAAATAGAATTTAATTCAGTATATATATATATATGTATTTTAAAGAAATATGTGTATATTGTAATATTTTATTTTGATATATTGAGAACAACATATTACATAATGCATCATAAATAAGTAAGGGACTAAATTAAAACTATGAAATTACATTACCAGCACCTCTAACCGCCACCGGAGTAGAGTTCATCCATAGTACCTAGAGCCACTGCGTTCATCTACAGTGCGTTGCCAGGGACCTTTTTTGCCACGCAACATCCGGCTTTGGTATAAGCTCCCCTCCACGGTGTTTCCCGAGCGCTACGACATGTCCTTCTTCAATCGAGGTTTGTGGAGAGTAATTAACGGTAGGCAGTGGCTTGGCTCTACCCCTGGCAATTTCTGAAGTCTATGGGCAATGGTAACCACTCACTATCAGGTGGTACTAGGGCAATAAAAATTAAAATGTTTTTTTAAGTCGACATTCAAACACAAAGAACCTGGGCTTTTTTTTATTGCCCTTGTAGGCAGACGAGCATACGGCCCACCTGATGGTCAGTGGTTACCGTCGCCCATCGACTTCAGCAATGCCAGGGGCAGAGGCAAGCCGCTGCCTACCGCTATAGGTAAATTCGAATGCAAGCTGTTATAGAGAGAGCGCGGGTATAGATTACCCATTAGGAAAAACCCAAAGAGAATCAGAATACTAAAAATAGCCTTAGAAATTAGCAGTGGCGCAGTGACTTTAACTCGCACACGGCGCACAATACCTTTTAGCGACCAATTCGAAAACCATACAATATTATATTACGTAAAATATACTCGCAAATAATGCATGCAGCAAAGATGTTCGCAAATGTTAAGATGGATGTGTGGAGTGACTAGAATGGACAAGATAATAAATGAGTATATCAGAGGAAGTGTGAAAGTAGGCCCGGTAAGCAACAAATTTAAAGCGGACGGTTAGCGTGGTATGGACATGTGATGCGTAGAGAGAAGACGCATGTGACTAGGAGATGTATGGAAATAGTAGTGCTAGGTAGAGGGGAAGAGGTCGACCGAAGAAGACATGGATGGAGTGTGTGAATGACAATATGAGAGAGAGAGGAGTGAGTGTGGAGATGACGGCTGATAGAAGAGAACGGAAGAGAAAAATTAGCTATGCCGACCCCACCTAGTGGAATAACGCGGAGAAAAAGAAGGAGGTACTCGCAAATAAATAAATTAACAAAGTAAAATAGATAAAGTCATATGCTCAAGCTAGGCTTTAAATTCGAGTCAAAAATATAGTTGTGAAAACAAGACTAGATTCTGAAATGTATATGATCATCTAGAATAAGTTTAAAGGATACGTATTATATATTTTACATATTAATAAAGAAATATTTTTAAAGCATACAATTTCAAAATAATATTTTTTTCCTTTTTATATACGAATTTCATTTATTATATTACACTAACACTAAATTTAGAATATATTTTCAAGAAATCAATTATAATTATCCAGATTTTTTTGTTTTGCGGACCACTTAGCGTCCCTTTGTGAAAATCGCCTGGGGCATGATGTCCCCCTTGCTCCCCTCTCTACACTAATGGAAATTAGGCATTTGCTTGTTTAAATTTACCGTGCACACGATGATCCAAGCTCCCGCAGCCCAACGCACGGGAACGTTCCGACTCAAGGGAAGACAACCTTCATCAGAACATAATTGAGACATTGACCTCATACCTCAAAGCTGTCGACTATATTCATGTCAGGTGACATTTTATCGAGATCGATATCCACACAATCTGCTTCCGACTCCTACCTACCGACCTCCTGAAGTCGTTGTGGCCTAAAGGATAACACGTCTGGTGCATTCGTATCTAGTGATGGAACGGTGTTCGAATCCCGCCGGCGGGTTACAACTTTTCTAAGGAAATACGTACTTGTAAAATGTTCACGATTAACTTCCACGGTGAAGGAATAACATCGTGTATATAATAAAAATTAAACCCGCAACATTATAATTTGCGTAATTACTGGTGGTAAGACCTCTTATGAGTCCGCACGGGTAGGTACCACCACCCCGCCTATTTCTGCCGTGAAGCAATGCGTTTCGGTATGAAGGGTGGGGCAGCCGTTGTAACTACACTGATACCTTAGAACTAATATCTGAAGGTGGCCGTGAGCTCGTCCACCCATCTAAGCAATAAAAAAAAACCGACCGATGCTTAATCTAACCGCCCGCCACAAGCACAATCATACGATTATGCAAAGTTGGGAAAATACAAATACAATGAAATCGAAAACTAGATAACACATGGATAATGGTTATTCAACTCGACGCGTGCGCGCGGCTGGCAAAACCCGACCGAGCGCGCAGGTGAAAACCAAATAAGATTTAATTATGTTGGGTTTTGATACTGCCTTATAACAAAAATGTGGTCTCAAGGATAAGACAGCCGGTGTATTTGACGTGATTGGACATGGATGATGGTGAAGACTGAGATAATTTATTAAATTACTGTCAGCCGTGGGATAGCCGTAATACAATAAATAGAATTGAGACTTCTCGAGACAAGTGAATGTGTTGACGCGGTGATGTCTGTGGGGCCCAAGTGGGCCGTGACGTCGTAGGCCAATCAATGCTATGATATACAATACAGATTATCGGATAGTCTAAATCAAAATGGGAATTTATTTTCATTTTACAAAACCAAAATTTGAGTACTTACAGTTCTAGTATTATCATCGTAAGTCGAACGCCATATCCAGTCGATGTTGCCCGTGCGATTCTGGCGCGTCATTTGGTTTTCACTCGCGCCGGTAAACAAGTAACTAGCAAAATAATTATAAGCTTTTTCAATAGCGGTTTTAATGTGGTCGCGTCAACACACACAGCACAGTCACAGCAACGACGAGCTATAGCTCAATTCCTTTTAACTTATTGATATAGATAAATAAATATGAGTATGAAAAAGACAAATCAGCTCTGTATTATTAGTTATCTATTATTAGTCTATTATTAGTTAACGATTATAATTTTCTTTACTTTTTCCTTATCAATAAAAACATTGGAAAATTTTAGTGTATTTTGTCCATATTTTACAAGGAAAAGTGTCAATAAGAATAAAAAAACAATACATTTTAAATATTAGGTATACATGATAAGCGTTTCTAAAACATGTGGTTCAATTAAGTCAATCTAGTTAAGGGGCTACCGTGTCCCAAAATACGAATTTGCCGAAACGATAATTAACTAAATAAATAGTCTACTAGGTTCTATTATCTCGTGGATAATATCTCCCATTCTAGATCAAAGTACCACTTGAAACTATAGTATCCAAATCCACCAGACGGTTTTGGTTCAGCAAACGGAACCCAAATAAATGAAGTTGCATGAGTAAGGCGGGGTGTACAGGTGAGCACTAAAGTGGACGTCCTTCGGAGCTGTATGAGGAAATTCTAAGAATATTGAAACAGCAGACCAAGGAAGGGTTTCCCATGTAATGGCTATGATGAATCTTTCTTAATCTTGCGTAATAATACGTGGCCTTCGTCCATGAGCTGAGTAATCAAATTTTGTTGCGATCTGTTTAAGTTTATCATAATATTTCGGAAATTATACAATTATATTGTTAAAGATTTATGTGTTAGTGTGAGTGCACTTGGAAGAATTATAGAAAAGATCTTTCGTTTACGCTTTTAGTCAACGTAGATTTTTTTTATTTGTTGGTGCTATGATAAGTGCTTCCGTCTCAGTTTCTTCAATGTTCTTGTTATGTAGGTATTTGACATCGATATTCTTGCACTGTCTGTTTGTTTGTGTAATTTTCATATTTCAGATACCTATTATAGTTATTCCAAACTCATGTCGGGCGAAATCGCGAAAGACACTTAGCTTTTCACTTAATTTTAATTATATATTTATGAAGTCGACGTGGTCTAAAGGAGCAAGACGCCCAGTGTATTCTTATCGAGCGATGCGACTGAATCGGTTTTGCCGGATCTTCTCAGTGGGTCGCGTTTCCGATCCGGTGGTAGATTCTGCGAAACACTGCCTTTGCTAAAGCCAGTGTTAGCAACAGTCCGGTTTGAGCCTCGTGAGCTCACCTACACTTCAAGGAGAAGTAGCACACTGAAATAGCATCTCAAGGCTACCAGCATAGGTAGGAAAAAAAAGTCGGTGTTCGAATCCCATAAGCAGGTACCTACCGTAAATTTTTGTAATGAAATACGCACTTAACTTGAATGTTCATGAATGGCTTCTGCAGGGAAGGAATAACATCGTTTCATTAAAATCGAACCCACAAAAATTTGCGTAATCACTGATTTTAGAACGTCTTGTGAGTCCGCACAGATAGGCACTACCGCCCTGCCTATTTCTGCCTTGAAACAGTAATGCGTTTTGGTTTGAACGGCGAGGCAGCCATTGTGTGGTAAAATTGAGACTTAGAACTCATGTGTCAAGTTGGGTCGCGGCATTTTTACTGTTGATGTCTATGGATTCCGGTAACACTTAGCACCGAGTGAGTCCTGAGTTCGTCCATCCGTGTAATCGTCTAATCAATAAAAAAATACTTGGAAGAGTTTTTATTGTTAGTAAAGTTAGTTACTTTTGAATGTGGAGATGGTTTTATTAATAACGTCTCAGACCATTGTTATTTTTCCATCATCGCCTCTAAAGTAGAGGCCATTGCTATTCCTGGAACATATTATTGTCTTATTATTATAATTTTAACGATGGATCGTTTCTACAGATCGGTACTTCTCTACACTATCCACATAGAGCGCGCTGCCAGCCGGCAGTATTGTAATGCCCCGCCATGGTGATCTCACCTCATGCCAAAATGTAGATCCGAAATAATATGAAAAGCCCGTTCAGAATAAATAAAAATCTAGCTTAGTGTTAAAGTGCGACATGAAAAACTGTTACACATAAATTCCTATCAGCATCACGCCGCTGTAACTACGCCAGTGGACGAGCTCACAGCCCACCTGGTGTTAAGTGGTTACTGGAGCCCATAAACATCTACAACGTAAATGCACCAATATAAGGTCTCAGTATAGTAACCTCGGCTGTCCCACCCTTTAAACCAAAACGCATTACTGCTTCACGGCAGAAGTAGGCAGGGTGGTCGTACCTACCCGTACGGACTCACAAGAGATGACACCACCAGTAAGAGATGGCATCCGTTATTAGATTTTTTCGAAAATGTTTGTTTTTGGTGATACTTGATGTTGTCTATAAAACAATGTGCAAATTGAAACGGGAAACAATAACACACACATTCGACTTATCACTAATTTCCTTATAGTTTTTGGCTCACGAGTTACGTAAGATTTCGTATGGGGAAACCGGCGTTCTTGTGACGTGTAATTACATATTTTTGAAACGTGGAAGGAAGGAAAGACGTGTTATGCGTTTTACGGTTTGAAAGAAGGATGTTTTGAACATTAAAACGTGGTAAGGTAACACATCAATGGCCTAAGAACACACAATTAACTGTTCATATTTCTCGGCCTACCTTCAAGTGACCTTACACTGTAGGAGCCGCGCATTGAATATAGCAGCCTTCGAGAGATATGAAATTAAATACTCTATTGTATTGGCGTACCAAATAATCCTACTCTTTAAATCAGACCACAGATTAATTTATCAGCCTTATTGGTATAAGTGTACCCTTCTCTGGCCAATTCAGTGGCCGTTTCTTCAGGATCAGTCCACAGTATCGAATAGATTCAACATGTTTCAAGCATATTTTATATCGAAGACACTCACAGAAACTCTTCTTTTTTTCTTTTTCTCCACCTTATCCCACTCGGTGGGGTCGGCACAGCAAATTTTTGTCTTCCATTCTCTTCTATCAGCCGTCATCTCAACACTCACTCCCTCTCATATCGTCATTCACACACTCCATCCATGTGTTCTTTGGTCGACCTCTTCTCCCTCTACCTTGCACTACCATTTCCATACATCTAGTAATATGCATCTTCTCTCTACGCACCACATGTCCATACCACGCTAACCGCAGCTTGGGACCGAGTTTCCCTGGCCCTTAAGGCCAAAAATATTAATTTTGCCAGCGCCCGTAATCTCGCCAACGGGATTCAAATAAAAGTAAC